>NC_037675.1:42344658-42509603 GCF_003255815.1 Theropithecus gelada | reverse complement strand
AAAAAAAAAAAAAAAAAAAAAAAAAAAAAAAAAAAAAAAGAGGACTTAGAACCTGATGTGTGTAGTAGTGATGATATATTCTTGCATGAGGTGATAAAAAAGAGGGAACAGATTAGAAGGTAAATGTAACCTAAAAACATTTCTAGTGAGAAAAAGAACTCTGTAGTCCAGAATTTCTGATAATTCCAACTCAACTAAACTAGAATATGAGGGGGCTTCAAAAAGCTTGTGAAAAATTGAATTAAAAGATAAACATGAAAATAGAAACTTTATTTCTAAATATAACTTCATCAGGTTGAAGACATTTTTATAAATGATGATATCAGCTATTTAGTCTATTTCTAAAGAACTGAGAGTCCTGGGAATTTAACCATGTCAATGCAATCTTCTTACATTATTAACTAAAGAAAACTGGATGACCTTTAAAAAAAAATTAAGAAACAAAAAGAAGCCAGAGGAAGCGAAGTTAGAACTTTAAGGTGGATGCGTAATAATTTTTTTTTTTTTTTTTGAGACGGAGTCTCGCTCTGTTGCCCAGGCTGGAGTGCAGTGGCCGGATCTCAGCTCACTGTAAGCTCGGCCTCCCGAGTTCACGCCATTCTCCTGCCTCAGCCTCTCGAGTAGCTGGGACTACAGGCGCCCGCCACCTCGCCCGGCTAATTTTTTTTTTTTTTGTATTTTAGTAGATACGGGGTTTCACCGTGTTAGCCAGGATGGTCTCGATCTCCTGACCTCGTGATCCGCCCGTCTCGGCCTCCCAAAGTGCTGGGATTACAGGCTTGAGCCACTGCGCCCGGCCTTAATTTTTTACTGAAACTCTGGCAAAATTTTATTGTAATGGTGGAAAAGGACTCACTGGTGAAGCTTTCCTGGGTGTTTTTTGGCTAAACCCTTGGATCACTTTCTCAAAACTCTCATTATAAACAGATGTTATTGTTCTTTAGCCTTCCAGAAAGTCAACAAGCAAAATGCCTTGAACATCCCCAAAAAACTTGTCATGTCCTTTGCACTTAACTGGTTCATTTTTGTTTTGATTGGACCACTTCCATCTCTTAGCATCCTTTGCTTTGATTGTGCGTTGTCTTTAGGATTTTACTGGTAAAGCCATGCTTCAACTCTTCTTTTATTTTATTTTTTTATTTTCTATTTTTATTATTTTTATTTATTTATTTTTGAGACGGGGTCTTGCTCTGTCGCCCAGGCTGGAGTGCAGTGGCCAGATCTCAGCTCACTACAAGCTCCGCCTCCCGGGTTCACGCCGTTCTCCTGAGTCAGCCTCCCGAGTAGCTGGGACTACAGGTGCCCGCCACCAAGCCTGGCTAATTTGTTGTATTTTTAGTAGAGACGAGGTCACTGTGTTAGCCAGAATGGTCTCGATCTCCTGACCTCGAGATCCACCCGCCTCGGCCTCCCAAAGTGCTGGGATTACAGGCGTGAGCCACCGCGCCCGGCCTGCTTCAACTCTTCATATAATACTTCAAGAAAATGTTTCAGGATGTTCAGCCCACTTGTTTAAAATTTTCATTGAAAGCTCTGCTCTCGCCTGCAGCCAATTTGGGTGCGATGGTTCTGGCATCCATTGAGTGAAATTTGCTCAATTTTAATTTTTCATTCAGAATTGCATAAGCTGAACCAATTGAAATGTCTATGGTGTTAGCTGTTTTAGCTGTTGATTCTCAGCCCCCATCAGTTAGGACCATCCCTAACTCTTCCATTCACACTTCACCAAATCTGAGGTTTGTTCTTGCTTCTATTTTAGCAGAATTCATGTTGCTCCGATAGGGATTCTTTTCAAACTAATGTCTCATCCTTAGTGCCTCAAACTAGATCCTGTTGGTTTATTTTGATGCAAAAATATTTTGAAATCCATCTATATATTTTTTCCTAATACATATTTTCCACAACTTTTCTGAAGACCCTTTTCGTAATAGTCTGACTCTTGCCAACTACTTTTAGTCACTTATTAGAATAATTAATCATTTTTCTGCATTATATATATATATATATAATATGTATATATAATAAAGAATGCAAGTCGAACCAGAAGTGATTGGAGAAGAGCATTTACAAGTAATGTTATACATAAGTGTTATGTTCTACTTGTAGCACAAATTCTAGTAGTGAACAAATTCTCTAAACTTTATAGAGAAGATCCTTTTCTTTAACATCTAGAAAATTTCCAACTCAAATAAATTAATTACCGTTAAAGTTCTAGCCTTGAAAATCCAACAGAAAAATACACTTTTATCTGCTTGTGGTCAGGGAATTTTGTATTTTCACTATTCACATAACAATAATGCTAAACATAATTGGTTTTTGTTACCTTTTTCTCCATTATATAACCTAGGTCATTATCAAGATATGTCCTGCCATCTCCAGAGTATACCAACTTACTATCAGGCTTTTTTCTACTAACCTCACATATGCTGCCATCTTCCTCAACCTAACCAAAGCTGTTGTCAAACAAAAAATCTGCTACTATTGCACTTTTCTTAGCAGTATATTGGAAAATGTCTTATATGTTTTTATGTCATTGTCAAGGAACTGCAGTCAAACCTCCAAAACATGTAATGGAAACATTTATCTCTTAACTCTCTGAGTAAATAAACAGGAAAAAATATCAGAACTAAAACCTTTATTTTCTTTTTGGGGGGTTAATATTCTCTTTGCGTAAAGTCAGAAGAAATCTTTGTGGGCATCCTAGTGCAGAAATCACATAAAACCTTCTCTTGGTTCTTCTGATTCACAGCAAATTTTTGGGGAAATATAATGGGTTGAATTAAGAAACCTTTGTGGGCATCCTGGTGCAGAAATCCTGTAAACCTTCTCTTTGCTCTCCTGATTCGCAGTAAATTTGTTGGGGATTATAATGGGTTGAAATGTGTCTCTCCACCACCGTCCCCACAACCCTCGCCAAAAAAACATGTTGAAGTCCTAATTCCCAATACCTCAGGATGTGACTTATTTTAAAATAGGGTCATTGCATATGTAATTTGTTAAGATTAGTTCATACTGGAGTATGGTGGACCCTCCAATATGACTAGTTCCTTTTTAAGAAGAGGACAGACATAGAGACACAGAAATTCGAGGGGAGAAAATCATATGCAAATGGAGGCAGAGGAGATTGCAGGTGGGAATTATAAAAATAAGAAAATACTTATGAATTTCTAGGTATATCAAATGTTTTAAATAAATATTCTTAGTAAGATCATGTGCTCGAGAAATAACACGACCATTGCAATTCCATTTATTTATAGTTATATGTCGTATGTAAGTTCAATAATTTTGAAATAAAATTCTTATTATCATTTTGAAACAGGCTAAATCATTTTGAAATGGAAATCTTAGTATTTTGTAAATCTTTGTATTATTCTGTAAATCAGGTTCACTGGCATAAATAAAAAGTTTCTGTTTCATGAGTTAGTCATTTTATTAAGTACTTCAAGAGAGATGAAACAATATAAAATACAGTTTCATTTTTAAAAAGTGATGAATTCTAATGAATGTGTATCTGGTAAATTAGAGGTTGTTAATTTAATGTTAACTTTTATCAAAATTTCTCTAAAGCTAGTTTTCCTCGTAGGGTATGCTTAAATATGATTAAACACAATATTTTTCTTCCACAGTATTATACACTTCATTATAAAACTGCAATATTGAATCTTAATATGATCTTCAATAAAATCATGTTTTAACTTAGTAAAATTGAGAATGTTGGAAAATTTTCTGAAATTAAAATAGAACAGTAAAATAATGATAAATTTATACTACAGAATCATTTACCAACTCTTTGAATTTTAATACCTAATTCAAATTCTATCACTTCAAAAATATTAATGAGAAAAACAAAACCAGAACACTTTATATCCAATTCTACTATTTATATTCTGTAGATTATGTATGTGCATCAATACTATTTCTATATTTATATGATTCTTGCTGGGAAAGCTAGTTGGCAGGTACAACTTTGCTTTACTTTTGACATCGTAAAGCAGCTACACAAACTTGGACTACATTTCCTTGCTTCTAGCTGGGCCATGTGGATAGTTCCCATGAATGGAATATGGACAAAAGTCGTGTGTCATTCCTTTACCAAAGTAGTTAACAAGCTGGTGTGCTTTAACAATTTTTGCTTTCCTCCTCTTTAGCTAACTGGGACTCTAACATAGGGGAGAGAAGCCACAAGATGAAAAGAGCTTGGATTCCTTAATTACCATGTGATAAAAGCTACCTGCAGACTAAGAGCTGTGATGAATTGTTTGGTGAATGAAAAATAAATTTCTAAATTTTAAAGCCACTTACATTTGAGGTTAACTTAAACCAACTTTCATTATTCTAACTAAAACAATAATTAAAATAAAATGCCACACATTAAAATATATCAGTTGATTAATTGTATTATTGAGTAATAAATATTAAAATCCTAATTTTTTTCTGATTCTCCAAAGATGATATGCTAAATTTGTTAGATATGTAGTTAAAATGGTAATTCCCTATAGAGAGTTAAATACTGATCTTCACTTTTATTTTGGTTGGGAAAACATAAAGAAACATACATTTATTTTACTTTATTTTATTATTTTATTGTTTATTTTTTTGAGACAGAGCCTCACTGTCACCCAGACTGGAGTGGAGTGCCACGATCTCGGCTCACTGCAACCTCCGCCTCCTGGGTTCAAGCAATTCACCTGCCTCAGTCTTCTGATTACCTGGGATTACAGGCGCCCGCCATCACGCCTGTCTAATTTTTTGTGTTTTTTGTAGAGACTGTGTTTCACCATGTTGGCCATGCTGGTCTTGAACTCCTGACCTCAAGTGATCCACCTGCCTCGGCCTTCCAAAGTGCTGGGATTAAACGCGTGAGCCACTGTGCCCAGCACATTTATTTTAGATGTCTTACCCGAAGTATAGTCTGAGATATTTATTCATATAGATTAATTCATTTGAAAAAACAATAATTTATTCTAGTTATATTAAGCAATATATGGATAACACATGACTATACAAAATTGTTTTGGGTCTAAGCACCACCAATTAGTACTTTTTTGTAATTCTTATATATTTGTGTAAGACCTGACAATATCCTTTAGAAAAGTTCTAAAAGGCCTACTAATGTCAGCCTCTCTACTTTATCAAAATAGTCATTACCCTTCCCGTCATTTAGTTAGTGAAGGGAGTCAGACATTAATTAGATAAAAACAAAATAAAATTACTGAAAGCAATATTCTATGAAGGTAATTATAGAGCATGATGAGGTGGCATAACCAAAACAGCTAAGTGAGAGGAAGGACTAGTTGAGAAAGTACCTTTAAATGTAGGCCAGAAAAATATCTAGGCATGATAGGAAGAAGATGTGAGGCAGAGGGACAACACCGAATGTAGACATTTGTTATTCAGTTTAAGGCAATGAAAGAGAGTCCGTGTATCAGAATCAGACTGGAGAGGGGAAAATGACAGGAAGTGTACACAGAGGATGTATTTATTATATCTTTATATGTATTTAGGATTTTGTTCTAAGTGAAATGATAGGCTAAAATATTTGGATCATGCTAATGATGAATCAGTGTATGTTTTAAGAAGAATATTCTGAGTAGCCTTTAAATAACAGAGGTGGGCTACAATAGTGCATGTGGATAATAATGCCATGGCTTGAGAGTTGGAGTAGAAGGCAGTGGAAGCTAAAAGAAGCAGAATTAAAAGTGGAATCAAGTAGGGTTGTATTTCAGAGGATGCAAGAACTCCCCATCAAAAGGTTAAAAGAAAGTAGATGTAAAAATAATAATTCATGTTTTTATGATGTTCATTTGACTAAAGTAATAATATCTACACTACCTTTTTTTCTGTACAGCTATCATATGAGACTAGTATTCCTGCTGTCATCTTTTTACATGTGAAGAAACTAAAAGTTAGTTATGTGATGTCTTCAAGAAAGTTTTTCTGAACTTTCACTTTGATATGGAGCAGTTTCTTAATGCCGTATCTATATTTTCATGCATTTATTCCTTTCTCCAAACATGTCTGTGCACCACACCCTATCCTGCATGCTGGATATACAAAGCCAGGCAGATCACAAAGCACACAAAACTAAGGAGACTACTACCTAGAAATGAGAGACAGATGTCTAAACAAATACATATATTGAACTACTTCAGTATAAGCAAATAGAGAGTATAGTAAGGACCAAATTTTATGATGGAGAGTTAGATAACCTAATAAAAATGAATAATTTTGTTTTAATTTTCAAAGACATGATTTAATATATTGGTATAGGATGGTCTCTAATGTACAGAATTAAATATTCGGGGATGAAGTAAGGGCTCTCATTTTGAATAAAGAAAAAACAAGCACTTCTCTGTGTCATGAGGATGAGGTCTTATCGCTGATCTCTGTTTGATTTTCCTCATAAAATGGAAGCCATAAGTAGTTGTTTTAAAGGTGAATTTTTATAATCGCTGCAGTCTACTTTCAATGCTGATTTGATCACCAGTTTGGGCGTTAGCTACAACACTAGCAATAAAGGGAAGTAATAGGTGGTTCAGGACCCAAATGTATAAAAGTCCAACCCCATAAATGCTGATGTGTGTTGAGGAGGGGGTGGGAGCATTTGTGCATGTTAATATGAACGTTTGTATCTGTGCTTGTCATGTCTGCTGTGCACCTTTTTATTGAAATATTGGTGGGAGGGTGGTATTGGTTAAGCGCAAACTCTGTATTTAAGTGGAAAAAATACAGATATTGATATTAGTATCTAGATTCAAGTTTACACTATCAAGAAGACTTTGTGCAAACTACTTAAACCTTCTGAATCCTAGTTTTCCTCTTTTCATGACAATAGTGTCCAAAGCACTATGAAGTTAACTATCAAGTCAGATATAAAGTCCAATAACTAAAGGTAAGAGGTTTTTTATAGTTTTTCATATGTTACCCTGTTTTCTGTATTAGTTAAAATTATCTTTTTTGCTAATAGAAGCTCTTTACAAATTATTCATTTAGAAAACCTTTAGGAAACATGAAACAAGCAAAGACTCAACACCATAAAATCAATTTTAGCAAACTTAGTCTATAAGATATGAACGTTAAATTGAATATTGCTTTTAGAGTATCTTGTATTAGTATGCATATTGGATAATTAATTTTGCCTCTTTAAATCTTGGTTTTATCTTCAAAACTATAGCAATATATGTTTGTCCCTTGATATTGGTGGAAGATTTGTTCCAGCACCTATCTGCAGATATCAAAGTCTGTGTATCCTCAAGTCACTTATATGAAATTGAGTAGTATTTGAACATAACTTACGCACATCCTCCCACATACTTTCAATCATCTCTAGATTACTTAGAATGCCTAATATAATGTAAATGCTAGTGTCTATAAATAGTTATTAAAGTGTATATTTTATTCGTATTACATTTGTTCAATTGTTATTTATATTTTTCTCTGGAAAATTTTTGATCCATGATTGTTAGAATACATGGACTTGGAACACTGGGATAAGAAGGGGCTGACTGTGTATTGATTTCTTACTATGTGCTAAGCGTTACTCTAGGAAATTTACATTTATTAACCAATTTAAATCCTCAAATTTGTCCTGATAAGCAGGTCATTATTATCTACATTTTATAAATGAAAAACTGAGTTCAGAGAGATTCAGAAACTCAATCACGGTTACAAAACCATTTTGTATTGGTTACAAAACCATATTATATGGTGAAGGCCTGCAGAAAGGAAAACATTTAATTTAGGGAGAAAGGTGAAGCTGTTGTATTAGTTCGTTTTCATGCTGCTGATAAAGACACACCTGAAACTGGAAATTAAAAGAGGTTTAATTGGACTTACAGTTCCTCATGGCTGGGGAGGCCTCAGAATTATGGCAGGAGGGGAAAGGCACTTCTTACATGGTGGTGGCAAGAGAAAAATGAGGAAGAAGCAAAAGTGGAAACCCCTGATAAACCCGTGGTATCTCATGAGACTTAACTCACTATCATGAGAATAGCATGGGAAAGACTGGCCCCCACAATTCAATTACCTCTCCTTGGGTCTGTCCCACAACGTGTGAGAATTCTGGGAGATAGAATTCAAGTTGAGATTTGGGTGGGGACACTGTCAAATCATATAAGTTGTAAATCACCCCTAACCTCTAATAAAATGTAAAAGTTAATACTATTAACATAATTCATGAATACAGTGTTTAAATTTATTTTTTAATTAAATGAAAACTTTTATGTTAGTTAGCAACTGCTTTTTTTTAAAAATTATACTTTAAGTTCTAGGGTACATGTGCACAACGTGCAGGTTTGTTACATATGTATACATGTGCCATGTTGGTGTGCTGCACCCATTAACTCATCATTTACATTAAGTATATCTCCTAATGCTATCCTTCCCCCTTCCCCCACCCCACATATACACCATGGAATGCTATGCATCCATAAAAACGGATGAGTTCATGTCCTTTGTAGGGACATGGATGAAGCTGGAAACCATCATTCTGAGCAAACTATCGCAAGGACAGAAAACCAAACACTGCATGTTCTCACTCATAGGTGGGAATTGAACAGTGAGCAACTTCTATTCATTATTTATCCCAAGTTAATTTTACTTTATTTATACGTAAACATATAAAATCAATGTCAGAGCTTCCTATAAAAACAAAGGTAGATAAACATTGCATTGCATGATTTACTGTTTTATTTGTTTTAGAAAATATCTTTTAGACAGCTTTAAAATTTGGTTTATTGTACTATGATTAAACATTATTGCTCATATCTATGCAAAACAGAGTAGCAACTCCTGGACAGATAATTAAAGTTCAGATATTCTTTCTTGAGGGTGGCACCCTAAATTATAATTATGGTGATTTAATTAAGCATCAAATATACTCATGATGCTCATGAAGCATGAATCAGGCATGCAGCTGTTTTTCCTCTGTAATGTTTTATCCTTTGCCCCACTGCTTTAATGACTAAAACCCTGATTTTTACTGTGTTTCTTGTGTGCTCCAATTTACACCTGTGACCAATCTTTTTAATTATCAGGAACACTGCAGTTGACACTGTTTGGTTCCATATGACAATATCCATTATATTCTCTTGAAAAACTCCTGGCAAATGGCATTGCCACAGATGCCAAACTACATGGATAGTTAAGGTTGTCTGTTTTTTGCTTTCAATTTTAGATGTTTATATTAAGCAAGAGAATCATTTTGAGAAACAATTACTGAGCTTTGATGTAAGGAAAATCTTCAAGTTATTAAAATACTTCGTTCATTCTGTTCCAATTACCATAAAATAAAATACTTCTGTGTAATGGAATTTGTTTGTTGTTATTCACTGAAATGGGAAATAGCCAGGCAGAGGAATCAATTTATGGGAGCATAGGTGAACACCTGAAGTTTAAGCATTGCCAAAAATAAAGTCTATTGCAACTAGCTTGATGTTTTCTCCTCCAGCTATAGCAATGCTCCCAGATTACTGCTAGATGAATGGGAATGCAAGTCGGTCAGTGTGTAATGGATTAGAACTCTTTGTTTCATCTTCAGGAGACTACTTTACTACTTGTAGTGATTATGTTCGAATTCTCTTGTGCATAGAGCTATGATTAGGTTTAACTCAAAGACTGTATGGGGAATGGCTTTAAGTAAAATTATAACTGAACCTGTAACAAAATAATTTTGTCTTATTTACAAGGCCAAGTGTGGTATGTGCAATATATTCATCATGCATTAAGCATTAAATATTTTTATCCTCAAATAATATCTAAGCCAAAAAGTAATGTGTATTACATATAACTTATCGAAGTATATGTGTATGAGCAATATAAGGCACAATACAAAGAAAATATAATAAGGATATTGATTTTGTAATATATAGTCCAAAGTGGGATACTTTGCACAGAAAATGGGGTCTGTTAATTAGTCATTTATGCTGAGACAACACACATAACCAGGACTATCCTGCACAAACTGGAGCATATGGTTTTCTATACAGAAATATACTTAAGATATAATTAAGAAAAGCAAGAATGCTGTGAAATAATTATGCTAATGACAACAAGTATTTTACTTTTGTATTTAAAAGTATAAATAACTTAAAATTATGTACTGAGATCCATGGAAACTTAGTATCTCTTTCTTGTTACTCCTTAACTATTCCCTTGTTAGCATCTGCTTACAAGACTTATCTTACATATTTTCATGGCAGCAGAGTAGAGTGGTTTGCTCCTGGGCTGTTCTGTGGACTTCAGGTGGTTCACACCAGTGTGGCTTCTCTCATCTCATCCTTGCTTTCCTATGCAAGCATTTGCTACACTTTCTCGGACCTGGCCACATGAGGCTTTGGGTATCTCATAGTATGTTTAAACCAGAAGTTAAATTAATGTAAAGTAGAACTCAAAAAATATTATATTTACATGTTTAAAAAACCCTCAGATGTTAAATACTGAAGTTTTGGTTTAATATCTTTATATAACTAGATCTTAGAAGAATTAAAATTCTACATTTCAATTTTTTTTCTGGTCCAGAGTTATGTTCTTTTGTGAAGTCATTAACAAATGTTATTTAGCTTTTGGCAGAAAGAGTAATATTTAATTTGGCCGAGATATATTTTATGTAATCTCTAGTTATCTGAGAATTTCTTAAAACATCTGGACACTTGGATGCTTAACCGAGATAGGCAAAATGCCAATAGGAAAAATATGATTGTATAGTACACTTAGTTTTGTGAATATATTGCATAGGAGTTGAAGCACACATAACCAGGATCCTATGATCAAACAAGAACATGCTCAATAGCTGAACAGTTTAATGAGTTTGTGCACCCTTTAAATTATATTTTGGCCCAAATGCTTAACTGAAGTACATTGCAGGATTAAAATGAAACCATTGGAGTGAAAAAGCAACTCATTAACTGTTATATCACTGTATTTTTTAAATGAATGATTACTAGTCTCTTAAACATAGCTTAAACATAAATGAAACCTCATTAAATACTATAGGATAAGTCGTTTGTTAATAGTGGCCAGTTATATTGAGTTAATTAGAACTGTTTTCTGCTTACAGAAAAACAATGTTTAAGAGAATTTTTTTTATATGTCATGCTGGACCACCATTGGTATTCTTAGATATCTGAGAAGTTTTCTTATTTGTAGCATGACTGATAGCTTCATTCACTAAAAAGAGAACATAGAAGAGAAGCAGTTTTGAGAAGAAAGAAGTAGTGAGTGTCACCAACTGAGAAGAGTATGCAATTTTACTCTACTTGCAAGCTAACAATTTAGCCTGCCCACACTGTGTAGATGGTGGAAGGAGACATGAGAATTCTGAGACAAAAGGCATTACTAGCCACAGAGAAAGCAGTAACCAGTGTGTCAGAAAGTTTGTGCTTGTTCTCTGACCCCTAATTTGCACTGGGCAATATGGAGGGATTCCTGTGCAGGCAGATTATACCTGTACAGGAAGGGGTTTCTCTTACAGGAGAAGATCCCAAGACCAAGGGCCCAGTACTTTCTGAGCTAGCAGCAAACTTGGTAGCAAGCAGTAAATAAGCCAGTCTTCTTCCCTACAGGGAGCAAGACTTTACATGGTCATCATTCCCTTGTGGGCTTGAGCTACATTGTTGCCTATGTGGCTAATTATGGAAACTACTTAGAATAAGAGAAGAATGTCTTGAGGGTGAGCACAGTAAGCAAAATGTGCAAAAACACTCAGGGTCTATGGTGGACCTCCCCCCAAACAGTGGTAATCGGTTTACAATTTTTTGCTCAGGCACTTAAATTGAAATCTTCATCTAAATCTTAGTTTATCACACAATACCACCCTGGAGGAAGACTACAACGTGGGTTTAAGAAACAAAGAAACATCATAATGTAAATAGTTTAGACTCCAATTTACCCCCCTGAAATTGAATCCACCCTCAGTAGAGTTCTTAATTCTTTCTTCGTAGGCTATTTCCCTGTTACTGTTGACACAGGTCCTTAGTAGCTTTATGTTAGTCTAGGCCCTCAGAGAAGCAAAAACCAAGAGAAAAGAAGACATAAGTTGGGAAGACTGGGATAGCCATCACTATGCAAATCTGACACAACATGAAAGGATGAGGGAAGAAGGGAGTTTTGATGGAAAATCCTAGACTGAGGCATGTCTGACAAGGCCTTAAGCATTCTTCAGCCTGAGGAGCCATGTCTCCCAGGAAACGGCCTGCTCAGTATCCTATGGGGCTTAGTAATTGGTTGGGAGCAGCACATAGAAGCATGGTCTCTGCACAAACACAGCCATAATCTCAGAGCAGCCTCTCATGCCCTAGGCCAATTATGCTCCCTGTAGTTGGAGGTCTGCAAGGTGCTTCCCCATGGCTGGCACAGTCTCTTTCTGAAATACATATTAATTCAGTGCTGCTTCTACTGATGAATGATTCTCATATTTCTTAGGGGGGTTTCACTATTATTTGTACTTTCAAACAATTAGCTCCAACATACATAGCTTTTGGAAAGCCATGCAGGTGGAGCCTTAAAGGCTGAATTTGTTGGAATATGTAATTAAGGCAGAAAAGATCTCCTCACTGCATTAAAAAAAAAAGCATTAAAAATAAAGTATGGGATGTCGAATGAATACATGAATGAATAAAATCACACTGCCAGGGAAATGTGATACTTTGGTACATTATGTCTCCTATTGAAGGGGGAACATTCTGTTACAAGAAGGATGAGGGAAAGATAGGACAGGCAATGAAAATATCAACCACAATGTTGAAAATTTTAAAATACAACCTGTATTATATATACAGTGAAATACTATTCATCCACAAAATGAATAAAAGCATATCTTTCTCAGAAAGATGTGTAGGACTGGAGGCCACTATCCTAACTGAAATAACTCAGAAAGTTAAATATCCATATTCTCACTTAAAAGTTGAGAGCTAAGGCCGGGCGCGGTGGCTCAAGCCTGTAATCCCAGCACTTTGGGAGGCCGAGGCGGGTGGATCACGAGGTCAGGAGATCGAGACCATCCTGGCTAACATGGTGAAACCCCGTCTCTACTAAAAATACAAAAAACTAGCCGGGCGTGGTGGCGGGCGCCTGTAGTCCCAGCTACTCGGAGGCTGAGGCGGAAGAATGGCGTGAACCCGGGAGGTGGAGCTTGCAGTGAGCCGAGATCGCGCCACTGCACTGTAGCCTGGGTGACAGAGCGAGACTCCGTCTCAAAAAAAAAAAAAAAAGTTGAGAGCTAAATAATGTGTATACATAGAGTGTGAAATAAGAGTCATTCGAGACTCAGAAGGGTGGGGAAATGTGAGGAAAGTGGGGTTGAGAAATTACTTAATAGGTACAATGTACATTATTGGGGTGATAGTTATGCTAAGAGCCCAGACATCACCACTATGCAATATATCCATGTAATGAAACTGTACTAAGTGCATTTGTGTCTCTTAAGTTTATATAATAAACTTTCAAGTACTTCAAAGGGTAAAACTGATCTACTTTTGAGCAAATTGACTGAAACTCTAAGTTTTTTGAGTGTTGATGTTATTATTGCCTTGAATATAAGATTATAAAGGTTGAGTTTTTAAAAGTATATGGATTTCATATACATCTCACAGCATAAAAAAATAAAGTGTTTGAAATAGTTTTCTGTCTATAAAACATTTTACAGAAATACACGATTAGCATGTTTATTGTAACAAAACTTACAACTGATATGAATTAAATATAGAACTGATTTTGTATGTTTAGCTTTGTATACATGTGCCTCTAATCAAGTTTCGATTACTTAGACATCAATATCTAAATGTTGACTAAATGACTGAAAAATTCATGTGATTTTAGTTTTTCTCAGAAATCAATAAACTCATGATTATATATGTCAAGGATAAAGTATAATACTGTGTGTAAACCAGTTTTATGATTTAAACGTAATTTATATTGGATTTATTTACAGATATATTTGGATATATATTTTTACATAGAGTGACAGATTACTCACTAATCTGACCTTTAAATCATGTGTTGTGTGTTTTTATACTGGTCATATTTTCACATAATTGATTTGCCCATTTCAAGTAAGGATTTTAAGTAGGTTTTTGCATGAGCTATACTAATATAGTTGGAAAGTTTTATTTATGAATTAATAGATTGCAGTAATAGATATCATGTTATTGTAGCTGAAACAAAAATTGGAGATTTTGCAACTTGTTCTGTCTTTCCAGAATTGTTAATATTGCCCAAGTCTCTAAGCTTTTTATAGCTTTAGGGGAAGGGCAGATATACTCTAGAGAATGAAAGTTAGTTCAGCTTCACAATGGCTGAAAGTATAATGGTGATTACCAGAGTCTGGGGAGGGTAGGGGGAGCAGAGAAGGATTAAGAGAGGTTGATGAATGGGTACAAAAATACAGTTAGTCCAATATTTTGTTTTTCTTGGGCCACATTGTAAGAAAAATTGTCTTGGGCTACACATAAAATATGCTAACATTAATAATTGCTGATGACCTAAAAAAAATCACACACACACACACACATACACACACAAATCTCACAGCGTTTTAAAAAAAGTTTATAAAGCTGTGTCCTGCACCACATGCAGCCCATAGGCCTCATGTTGGACAAACTTGAGTTAGATAAAAGAAATAGGTTCTAGTGTTAGATAGCATAGTAGAGTGACTACAATTAACAATAATTTTTGTATATTTTGAAATAGATAGAAGAGAAAATTTGGGACATTTCCAACACAAAGAAATTATAAATGTTTGAAGTGATGGATATCTGTTATCATGATTTGATCATTACACATTGTATACATGTATGAAAATATCACCTGAGCCTCATAAATATGTGCAATGATAATGCATCAATAAAAAATAAAATATTTCCTTATATTTTTCTTCAAAGAAAAGTACAAGGGAGAGTATTGGCTTGAAACCAAACTCACATCAGTGAAATAGAAAAATAGTTCTTCCTTGAAATCTGAAAGATCTTGGAGTGAAATATTAAGTTAGAATATGGGCATCCATAGTGGAGAGTTTATTAAGGATAATGCAAATATAGATCTATGTAGAATCTAACTTAAAAACAGCTTTCATTCCTACCCTTAAAGACCAGTCAGATCCTTGCCTGTCATGGAGGAGGAGGCCGAAGAGTTTCAGAGATCAGACAATGAAAGGATCTACTTTCTGCCCATTACCTGCAAGCTGACAACCTGGAAAGCTGGGAATAAAGGCCTTTATATTAGTTTCGGGAGTTTTAAAACAAAGGTGGTTTCTGCCCTGCTACCCAATGGGAATTCTGCGCCCAGATTAACTGAAAAAAGCACCTATGATAGCAAGGAGCCTTAGCGCTGGAATAAAATTCAGGAGAGGGCTTCAGGTAGTCCTTCTGCCGGAACCCCATTCCCCTGCCTATGCCCCATCTCCATTCCTGTAGTCCACTGTGGTGTAGAGAACATCTGAACATTCCAACACAGCCCCCAAGTATTGGGAGGCTAGTGGACTGAAAGCATTTTAGCATTAAGATGAGAAAATTGCAGAGTAACTGGATCTTTCATCTAGAAATCATGGTATTAAACACAGATATCGCCAATAGCAGATGCCTACATATCTCCTAGGCCAAACAAGATGAACCACCTAAATGAAAATCATTGAATCTAAAGTGCTTTATGTGGAAGTGGAGCTTCACTTCAAAAATACCATGATAATGTGTAAACTATCCCATGCAGCCAGGTGCCACCATAGGAGAAGGCAAAGAGTAGGGGCAGGAGGAAAAACACTGAAAGACTGAGTATTGACTTGGAAGATACTAATTAAATATGAAAAATTAAGTTTATAGTGGAAGTGATGATACTGCCATATGTGGACAAGTTCATATTTGTTTAGACAATAAGATGTTGCTAGACTGAGTTCAGTTCAGAAAAATAAAGTTACCTATGTGCATATCTGTATTGTGATAATATATTTAAACTTACCTCATATGATTCATTTATCATTTATTTGTTTTTATTTTTTAGTGTTGACTTTTGGAAGATATTTATTGTGTCTTCAATATCTAGTTGATTTCTTAACTCTTCCTAATGTGGTATTTAATTACCAGATTATATTTAATAAATATTAATGATGTAATAGTTTGGACAGGTTAGAGAAAATCTCTTTGGCATGATAATCTTTTCTTTTTCACCTGCTTTTAATATGTCACATGATCCTAGGGGTGTTGCTTTGCTAACCGGAAACCTCTGTGGCCTACGGCACCTTCTGCCTCAGTATTGCTCATTCCCGCTGGGTTCATGTTTCCCACTTGGCCCAGCAGGCTGAGCTTGACCATTGCTGTCAGCCCAAATCCCACACCTGCCATGGGCAAGCCAGGTGCAGAACAGTGAGGGCTGTGTGTGTGAATGAGCGTGTGGTTCAGCCACTGGCCACAGCCAGGAATGCCAACTGCTGCAGCAGGGAGGGAAGCTTCGGGAGCCAGCACAGGTACTGGCTCCATGTGAGGCTGCAGCTAGACCAGGTGTACCACACGCAGCTTCCACTGTTGGCACCTGCGGACTGACGAAGGGAATACCGTGGTGCTCAGAAGCACGGAGATGCCAGGAACCACAGATTCCCAAAGAGGGTGTCATAGCCCTGACTTTGAGAGTCCCTAGGTCTGAGATCCCCGAAGGACAACAGCTCTTCTCTCCCTCTTGTCACCAGCAACATGGGGAGTCTGGGGATGTTTAAGCCTTGTTTGTGTTACAGCTCTTTCAGTTCCACCATTCGATGGGTCTTGAGTTCTTATCCAGCATCCAGGAAGAATGAGGTACACGGAAAACTGGAGCGTGAGCAAGGTGGAGAGGAGCTTCATTGAGCAGCAGAATGGTTCTCAGGAGACCTGGAGTGGCTGGCTCCTTTCTGCATACAGGTCGTCCCGTGGAGAGGAAACCCTTTTTGCAGGCAGGTCGTCCTGACAAACTGAGGAGAGCAGAAGTGAGCAGCTCCTTCCTACAGCTGGTGGTCCCCATGTCTGTGTGAGTCTGGCTGGGTCCTGGGTTATTGTGGGCTCAGAAGAGAGGAAGTGTGTGTTGATTGGTCCAAGGGTGGCCATGGGTGGGCCCAGAAAAAGCACGTAAGTTCTCCCCCTAGGTTGTGGACTTCATCTGGAGCCACAACTTGGCACCCAGACTTCAGTCTTTTTCTGGCTTAAAAGTGGGGCTTCACTGAGGACCCACCCCTTTCCACCCAGGAACTTGTCTGCCTCCCGCCGTCAGCATGCTGTCAACAGTGCTGCTGTTTGTGCCAAGGGTCACCTGCAGGCCCATGCCAGGCCACTCTCAGCCCCCAGCCCCGGCCTCCCTCCCTGATTTTGTTGGTGCCCAAAGTCCAGAGGGGACAGGTGGCACGGGGCTGGGGTGTCAGCACCACCTCGAACGCATGCACACCTCTCTGGGTTGTGACAGTGCCCCAGGCTTGGCTTCAACTTTTCTCTAAAGTCGGAGTGGGTGCCAGGAGCAGGGAGAGGCCAGGCAGTGGGAACAAGTACTTCTGAGTTCTACAGGAACAGGGAGATGCCCCGGCCCCTGAGAGCACGAGGATGCTCAGGTCGGCAGCTGCAGCTGGCTGGTTGCAGCTGTGCCAGGGAGCGTGGGGCTCCTGCCCTGCCAACTCAGAATGGGGTGAAGCTCCTGCGTGTTCCTGGTTCCTGCTGGCTCCATGGAGTGTGTAGCCCTGGCTGTGCCTCCCCTGCTGCAGCTAGTATCCCCACAGTGGCTGCCC
The DNA here is from genome assembly GCF_003255815.1 of Theropithecus gelada. NCBI lineage: Eukaryota > Metazoa > Chordata > Mammalia > Primates > Cercopithecidae > Theropithecus > Theropithecus gelada. Next base: position 42,491,875 of record NC_037675.1, on the reverse strand, counting down.
CAGCCAGGCCACCACTGCCATCAGTTATACAAAACATGAGCTATGATTTTCAGCAGTACTGCTTGGAATTGGCTGTTTCTTGTTAGATTTCACAAACTTTTTGTTCTAGTTTGTGTGTGTATATTAATTGGGCTGTGTGTGTGTGTGTGTGTGTGTGTAGGGCAGGTGATGGCAGGAGCTGTATCTACTACTCTAAGGGTATAGGTGTCAATCACCAGCAAAAGATATTGAGGCACCACTGTTGATTTTTAAACAATTTCTAATTTTATTTAATATTTACCTGAATTGTCGCTGTACTTTTGCACTAAAATCTACTTACTAGTCATTGAATTGGAGAAAATTGATAACCAAAACAATGGTAATAACTTTGGTATGTGGGAGTGAATGTGAACTTCCAGATTTTAATATGGGTTTGATAAATACTATGAACTAATAAGAATGAAATTGAAAACATTTAAAGCAGTTTACAATTTTCTGGAGTGATATTAAGTTCTTATTAAAATCTTTAAGAGGAAAACTAATATGAATGGCACCTAGCAGGAGTTTGCTGAAAAGACTATGTAATTTCTATGGAGATATCAGGAAAGTATGTGTGTGCAAAATGATTTTCAATTTCTTGCCTCAGATATTCAATTGCAAAAGATTTACTGTTTTACTATAAAATGTATTAAATAAGGTCACACAAGGTAAGAGAGAATCCCTGGTTATATTTTGGCTTTGGACATCCACCCAAGTCAGGGGTCCAAGAGAGAGAGAAATGTTATTCCAGCTGTTATGGACACCATAAAAAAAAAGAAATAGTATTTAAACTTAAACTTAGGGGTTACTACCCCACTAGAAGAGAAAAGTGCATTCGACAACTGAATACGGCATGCTCTTAATACTCTAAAAAGAGAGGAGGAGACAAACAGAAGGCCTTGGAAAACTGACATTCTCAATGTTAAAAATGAAGCAGTAAGAATGCTTCAGGCTATTTGTGAATCATAGGATAGATCAGGTCTGAAGTCATACCATTTGCTGATGGTGGAAAAAAGGTATTTCTCTAACAATAATGTTGATTATTCTAATTCAAAAATGCTACTAGAAATGAAAAAATAGCAGCATTTTCACTAAAGTGAGTCCTGAAGGAATAGTTGCTAAAAAGAATATTTCAGTTCAAGAACAGCTGTTATCCCACACTTCTTCCAAATATTGGAACTACTTTAGAGATGAGCAGAGAAAAAGAAGGCAGTAGGCCAATAAATTAGAAGAGGAAGCCAGGAATAATTGAGGTGACTACAAAAACACCATAAAACATCCTGATGACAAATATAGATAAACTCCTGACAAAATATGTCTTAGGCTAGACATCTTTTGGGCAAAAGAAATCAAGGGCAAGCCCTTAAAGGGTAGACATTAGTGGAAACCAGCAACCCAAAGATAAAATAAGTCTCCTCAGGAACCTCTAAAAGGTATATTATTTTATTTATATATTTATTTATTTTTATTTATATATGATATATAAATTCTAAATGTTTATATATATATAAAATATATATATGTACCCGAGTACAAAACCTATTGAAATTAGTTCTAATTATGAAATTACTTATAATATTAATTGTAAATGGAAGAGTGGTTTAAATGATTCAATGTCCTTATTGGAAAGAAAACAAGGATGAGCAAACCTTATAAGGATTAGCGAGACCTGGAATGATGGTTTATTCCATCATCCATGGTGGCTCATCATTTCATGATGCAGAATGAATGGAGTTGATTTGGTGCTTAGTGATACTATTGTATAGTCAACAGTTAATGCTCTTTTGTTCCAAGAAATAGAAATGTAATAGAAACATGGTATGACTATTTAAAAGCCTAGAAAATTAGGGTTGCCTAATTTATTGGCTAAAAAGTCCAAATGCAAAAAGAGTACATGGAGAGCTGGTGTTGTGATAATGGGTGCTATTTGTGCTGACTCCTTTAAAAATCGTAGCACTGATTATTACTGAGTTTTTCGTGTTTATCTTTAATTTATTCTCTTTCTCCGTGTAATAGACAGTCAATATCATGAGTTCAGAAATCTTACTGGATTGTTTATTGCTGCATCTTTTTTCTTCCTTTTTTTAACTTTTAAGTTCAGAGGTACAAGTGAAGGTTTGTTATATAAGGCAGTTTATCAAGTGCAGTTTGTTAAACTTGTGTCATGGGGGTTTGTTGTACAGATTACTTCATCACCCAGGTTTCCTGATCCTTTCCCTCCTTCCACCCTCCTCCCTTCAAAAGGCCCCAGCATGTGGTGTTCCCCTCTTTGTGTCCATGTGTTTTCATCATTTAGGTCCTACATATAAGTGAGAATATGTATTTGTTTTTCTATTCCTGTGTTAGTTTGTTAAGGATAATGGCCTCCAGCTCCATAAAACCACCATGAGATACCATATAATGCCAGTTAAAATGACTATTACTAAAAAACCAGAAAATAATAAATGCTGTTCAAGGTTGTGGAGAGAAAGTAATGCTTATATTCTGTTGATGGGAGTGTAAATTATTTCAGCAATTGTGAAAGACAATGTAGTAATTCCTCAAAGACCTAAAGACAGAAATATCACTGCTGCATCTTTAGCATGTGGAACAGTGGGCATATGATGTGCTCAATTCGTATTTCAACATTTAGTATATTGAATGAATGCATAGATGAATAAAATCACCTTGCCAAGGAAATATGATAGCGTGGTGTTTCATGGATTCTGTCTAAAGGGAATGTACTATTATAGGAAATAAAAGAAAAAGAAAAATGAGGGGCAAAGGTAATGCCAACCAATGATATTTAAAAGTTCAAAGTAGTTCAAAGGACAAAACTGACATACTTTTCAGCAAATTGAGCAAAATATTAAGTGCTTTGAATGTTGATGTCTTGGATATGAGATTATAAAGGTTGTTTTTTTAAAGGTACATGAGTTTCAGGACAGTAATAGATAAGAGAATACTGAATATAAAATGTTTTTCATTAACTTTAGTAAGAACTTAGTTCCAACTGTTTCTTAATATCCTTCTTGTTAAATAAAAATTGCCCAGCTAACAGATGCTAAACCATAATCCCATTCTTTCTGCCACTACCATCTCATTACTAATGCAACTTCAGTTTCCCCATGCTTTCTGAGCATTTGAACAGTGAACGATATTCAGAACAAGGTGAACTTTGAGTTCCATGCCTTGCAAATTCTTTCAGTTTCTTGCTTTTCCTATAATTGTCATCTCAGAGCTGTTCTTTTTGGTAGCCTTTTAATAAAGACTTGCACTGATGGCTTTTGGTTGGTTTTTCTTCCCCTACAGAGAAGACATAATGAAGGTGACTGCTAATCAGGGTCAACTTTATATTTTCAAAGTGTGTCTTCAAAGTTATACCCAACATACCTTAATAGAACATCCAGATATCTTTTCTACTTGGTGATTGCATGCAGAAATCTGCCAAAAAATACAGGTAGAAAATGTTAAAATACTTTAACCAGTGTTTTTGTTCCTGAAACTGTCCCAAATGGCTGTTTTCAATTTAACTCATATTCCTTTGATTTGGGGCACTCCTAGTACCTGAAAAAGGGAAAAGAAATTTTGAAAAATTTATAGCCAGAAGGGGTTTTCACTCATCATATATTCAATATGAACTATGTGCAGGCTCCCAACTTTCTCTAACTAATGCCTTGTGGATCATCTTAAAGGAATAATTTTTAAGAATCTTTTCTCAGAAATCTTTTCTGAGAATCCCTGACGAGACATTATTCTCATACATTTTTGGGGAAAATATTGAGAAAATTTGGATTCCTGTGCTTAATTGCACAGCATAACCTTCAACTGCATGTTCAAGATTCTCTAGAACACTTCTATTGAATAAAATTTCTGCAATGATGTAAATCTTCTAGATCTGTGCTGTTCAATCTGGTAGAATCCATGTGTTGCTAAAGATTTGAATTTTTATTTTTGCTTTCTGTAATATTAAAAACATTAAATAGATACACACGTGTAGTATGATCTGTTTATTATTACCATCAAACAACATATTAAAAATGAAAATTGTCGGGCTCCAGCCAAGACCTACAGTATCCAAATCTACATTTTAACAACATCTTCATGTGACCCATATTCACATTAATATTTGAGAAGCACTGGTGAGCACAGTGGCTGTCAAACTTAGCCTGTGTCAGAATCACATGAAAGCTTGTTGAAATAGATATTGCTGGTCTCCACCCCAAGGTTTTTAATTCAGAAGTTATGCATTATAGCCTAAGTTTCTAGACAATGTTGATTCTGCTGTTCTGGGGATCCTATTTTGTTAAACACTAGAGCGCTTGTTTATCTCAAATCAATAAAAGGACCAGTGCAGACTTGTCTGACTTGCGGCCACAGGAAGAGCTTATTAAAAATACAGACTCTTAGTTCTTACACTTGTAGATTCAGTTTCGTTAGGTTTGTAATGAAACTCGGGAATCTGTATTTCTGATCAGACCTTCATGTTTTAATAATGTACAAGTAAATTTGGGAAGAATTGTCATAAGATTCTTTTTGAGGAATGGCATTTTACAGTGCTGCATTTTATGAATGCTTACTGTCAAATGAAGTGTAAGGATCCCTCCATTATTAAAGAGTCAGTAATTTTATTTATGTACTATCCAGAGTGGCTATTTTATATAGATGATATTTTAAATTTTATGAATAATGACTACTTGAAATACTCAACAATCTAAAACAGACATGAGTTATTGCTTAGAAAAACTAATTCTGCTGCATCACTGAGATAATTAAAGCATGTAGTATCACAAGTTGAGTACAGACCCTGAACTTATATTTCTTCTCTATTACTGTGATGGTTAATACTGAGAGTCAACTTGATTGGATTGAAGGATGTTGCCAAAGAAGATTAACATTTGAGTCAGTGGGCTGGGAGAGGCAGACTCAGCCTTAATCTGGGTGGGTACCATCTAATCGGCTACCAGCTCAGCCAAGATATAAAGCAGGCAGAAAAACGTGAGAAGGTTAGACTGGCTTAACCTCGCAACCTACCTCTTTCTCCAGTGCTGGATGCTTCCTGCCCTTGAACGTCGGGCTTCAAGTTCTTCAGCTTTGGGTCTCAGGCTGGCTTCCTTAATCCTCAGCTTGCAGATGGCCTATTGTGGAATCTTATGATCATGTGAGTTTAACACTCCTTAATAAACTCCCTTTAATATATACATCTATCCTATTGGTCCTGTCCCTCTAGAGAACCCTGACTAATACAGTTACTAATTATGTGAATTTAGGAAAGGTAATTAACCTTTTAGGACCTCAGACTTTTCATCTGTAAAAGGATTAACACAATAGACTTCATTAGGTTACTGTGATTAAATGAGATAATACCTTTTAAAGGCTTTAAATTAGTTGCCATTATTATTATAATAATGATCATTATTACCACTGATTGGGCCAACTATGCAAATTTCAAGGAATTTAAAACATTATTTACGGTTGGTGTATACAAAGGTTGGTTTTTGAAAAATCAGTTGAAGAATCAAAATACCCTTTATCCACTCAATCCAGCATTATCTGATTAAAATTGAGGCATAAATATAAATATTCAGTGCCCCTTATATAAAAAAATAACTAAAGATCAATTAAAGACTTAAATGTAAAACTCCAAACCATAAAAATCCTAGAAGAAAACCTAGGCAATACCATTTAGGACAGAGGCAGGGACAAAGACTTCATGAATAAAACGCCATAAACAATTGCAACAGAAATCGAAATTGATAAATGGGATCTAATCAAACTGAAGAGCTTCTGCACAGTGAAAGAAAATATCATCAGAGTGAACAGGCAACCTACAGAACGGGAGAAAATTTTTACAAGTCACCCATCTGACAAAGGTATTATATCCAGAATCTACAAGGAACTTAAACAAATTTACAAGAAAAACAAACAAACAAACAAAAAACAAACCCCGTCAAAAAGTGAGTGAGGATATGAACAGACACTTCTCAAAAGAATACATTTATGTGGCCACAAACATATGAAAAAAAGTTCATCATCACTGGTCATTAGAAAAATGCGAATCAAAACCAAATGAGATACCATCTCACGCCAGTTAGAGTGGTCATCATTAAAAAGTCAGGAAACAACAGATGCTGAAGAGGACGTGGAGAAATAGGAACACTTTTACACTATTGGTGGGAGTATAAATTATTTCAACCATTGTGGAAGACAGTGTGGTGATTCCTCAAGGATCTGGAACTAGAAATACCATTTAGCCCAGCAATCCCATTACTGGGTATATACCCAAAGGATTACAAATCATTCTACTATAAAGACACATGCACACGTATGTTTATTGAAGCACTATTTACAATAACAAAGACTTGGAACCCACCCAAATGACCATCAATTATAGACTGGATAAAGAAAATGTGGCACATATACATCATGGAATACTATGCAGCCATAAAAAAGAATGAGCTCACGTCCTTTTCAGGGACATGGATGAAGCTGAAAGCCATCATTCTCAGCAAACTAACACAAGAATAGAAAACCGAACACCACACATCCTCACTCATAAGTGGGAGTTGAACAATGAAAACACATGGACACAGGGAGGGGAACATCACACATCAGGGCCTGTTGGGGTGTGTGGGGCAAGGCCTGCTCTCTTGCTCCCATTCACCCTTTGCAGTCAGTGTGTGGCCTTGTTGGATTGTTACTTCAAACTCCTGGACTAGTAGAAAAGCTTATTTTGTGCATGGATTGTAGTTTGGAGGAACTTAGAAACAATTGGTATATGTCAGAAGCAGCCTAAAGAAGTGGTCAGAGAAATATATCTGCTTGTAAGATGTCACACCCTATCCACAAATTATGTGTCTAGGTTTACTGGGTAACACTATATACCGCAATACAGAAGAATTCTCTTATCAGGTGTAGAGTTGTATTTTTATTATTTGTTTTAATTAATCTCCGTGACACAATTTGGCTCTGTCTCCAACGAAATCTCATCTTGAATTGTAGTTCCCATTATACTCACGTGTCATGGGAGGGACCTGGGGGGAGGTAATTGAATCATGGGGCTGGTTTCCCTCATGCTATTCTTGGGATAGTGAGTAAATTCTTAAGAGATCTGATGGTTTTCTAAGGGGCTTCCCCTTTCACTCAGCTCTCATTCTTCTCTCTGTTGACGCCTGGTAAAAATGGACATGTTTCCTTTCCCTTTTGCGGTGATTGTAAGTTTCCCCAACCCTAGTGAACTGTGAGTCAATTAAATGTCTTTTCTTTATAAATTAACCAGCCTTGGGGATGTCTTTAGAGCAGCATGAGAACAGACTGATACATTCTGTGAGCATTAGTTTTCTTCTCTAAAAATGAGAATAATGCCAGTACTTACATCATAGGCTTCATCTACGAAATAAAAGATTCCAACACTATAAATCTAGTATAACTGCCTGAAACATAAAAATCAACATTATTTATCTTATAATTTATCAGAGTACCATATTTATATTTATGCCTATTAAGGTCTACCAGATTTCACCAGTGGCTGACTAGTAAAGTTCCTTTCATTTCCCTCTTAAATTGGTGGCACTTTGGAAGGGGTTCTCCAGAGGCTCAGTTCCCTAAAAGCTCAAAAATTAATAGGCACTCGGGGTTTCCACCTAAACTTCCATTCTTGGTCACATGCATTTTTCACGTGAATCAGAAATGGCAGCAGTACTGTATTCCCTCATTTAGTTAGATCTTTTACATACATTTGTGTATCTTTTACATACAACAGTGCTACATTCCCTCACTTACTTAGGTAAGTTTATATTACCTAAAGATAGTGAAAGAGGGTTGAAAGGGGTTACATATTTCAAGCTGATGGACACATTGGAGTTCAGACAGGTACAAAAACCAGGGTTGTTATGTGGAATAGATTTTATCTTCCTAGAGACTGACATCCTCACTGTTCTTTTCTGCCCTTCCTCATTACCATGATCTGTTTCCTTTTGAATATCATAAGAAGTTGCTTGGAGCTGCAGAGATGGGGGCAGACAATGAGATTCAGCCAGCACATGCTTAAGTAATAATAGATGTCTCTAGGAGGAAAGGAAGTAGCTAATTCCTGGGTTTTGAGGCTTTATAAAGGATAAAAATTGTGGATTAATAATGGTGATTTTAGAGGTGAAAAATGGAAATGGACATGGAGTCGAGTGGCTGACCTCAAATGAGAACTCTTGCAGTAAACAACAGATATTTTTGAGAGGAGTTATATGGTACGTTGTTTGGCAAGTGATAAAAACATCTTTCACATATCTTTGCTGTATAGCAAATTCTACAATACCTGAAAATACCTCATACTGAAAGTGAGGTAGTCTTACTACATCTGGGATTTTCCAGACAGCAGGAAAATATTCCGCACTAAATAGCTATCAAAGTTTGTTTCTTGATTTTAGTGGATTTCAGCAGAAATACTGCACTCTATGGGGTTTCTCTTAATAAACTCTAGGCAAATATGAAATATTACTTGTTCTACAAGGGAGGGAAGTGTACATTTTTTATGTGTGGAATTATTGCCATCAAATATTGACCTATCATATTCAAAGACATTTATGCACCCTAAATCTACAGTAATTGTTAGAATAAACTAGGAATTTTTTTTAAAACTCCCAAAGGTCAGACCACACCCCAAAGGATTAAGTCAGATTTTTAAAATATGGACAGAGGCACTGGTACTTTTTTAAAGCTCACTGGGTAATTGCAATGCACTACCAAATTTTAATATCACTGCTAAGCATTTTATCATTGTCCATGATATCCAAATAAACTCTCAGTTTTCCTGTTTTGAACGATGTATAGGGAATGAAATAAATGCGTCTCTTATTTGAACCTCATAGCCACAGTCATGTTAGGCACAAATGAAATTGTCCTTTATTTAGTTGCACCAGGAAACCGATTTGAGAAAATGTCATTATAAAGTCACACATTTTACATTTTGTACTTTTTATCCTCACATTAAAATAACCCAGAATGAATTCTGTAATGTATAGAATCACCGTGAACTAAAAGACTACTGATTCAAAGTATTAAGATATTTATATGTTAATTTGCATTCTGATTCTTAGTAAAACTCTTCTTATATAGTTAAATTCTGATCAATCCTATTTAACACTCCTTTATATTTTTAGGGGAACCATTTTGTTGTTTATAATTCACTTTAATAGAGAAATATAATCTACTTAATGCTTCCATAGCATTGATGATTGAAAATACAAGGAATATCAACATATCAAGTATTTATGATGCATCTGGAAGAAGCAGCCAGTATCTGAAAATTACTTCTCAATTGCTCTTTCTGCACAACATAATGGGCTGGAATTTTAGTGAAATGGAGCTATTATTTTAGTTTCACTAAATACAAGCCAGTATGTATGTATGCTCGTGTGTGTGTGTGTGTGTGTGTGTGTGTGTGTATGTGTGTGTCTGTTTATCAAAATTTAGCAGCCTTGTAGTGAATTTTACTGAATTACAACTATGAGTTCTTTCCTTAATTACACACAAACCATTACTTGTATTCCATCCCATCCACCTCAGGCATTTTGGTTCTCAATCTTGGTGGTACACTGAAATCACCTGAAGAGCTTTAACGAATACTGATCCCTGGATCCCACTCCCAGAGATTCACATTTAATCGTTCTGCAGCTCAGTGTGGACATTAGGATTTTTAAATGTTCCAAGGGGATTGTACTGGGTCACCAAAGTTGAGAACCACAGAACTAGGCTAAAGAATACAGCATTAACTATTAAACTATCAAACAAATAAAAGTTTCTGGTAAGTGCATTTTTAAATTTTCAAATCTAAAGTATTTTTTTTTAAACACACTCTTTATTAAGAGTCCATATATATGGGTTTTTTTCTGAAAAAATAAAAGGTCTAATTTTTTTTTCTTTTAGAAAATTAATTAAATGAACTAGGTGCTCATTAAAAACAAGGTGGAAATGGTAGTAATATAATTATTTTCTAAACTGATAATATTCAGATAAATATTTATACATGCATACATGTATACATATATATTATATATGTCTAGAAACCTATTTACACCCAGAAAATATATGCATATATATGGATATACACATATGTATTTATAGATGGGTAAATATATGTATATGTGTGTGTAGGTGTTTGTTTACCAACACACATGCAGTAGTCCCCTGATATGGCTTGGTTCTCTGTCCCCACCCAAATCTCATCTTGAATTGTACTCCCATAATTCCCATGTGTTGTAGGAGGGACCCAGTTGGAAATAATTTGAATAATGGGGGCAGTTTCCCCCATACTGTTCTCACGGTAGTAAATCAGTCTCACGAGATCTGATGGATTCATCAGAGGTTTCCACTTTTGCATCTTCCTCCTTTTTCTCTTGCCACTGCCATGTAAGAAGTGCCTTTCACACTCTACCATGATTCTGAGGCCTCCCCAGCCATTTAGAACTGTAAGTCCAATGGAACCTCTTTTCATTCCCAGTTTCAGGTATGTCTTTATCAGCAGTGTGAAAATGAACTAATACAGTAAAGTGGTACCAGTAGAGTGGAGTGTTGCTGAAAAGATACCTGAAAATGTGGACTTGACTTTGGAACTGGGTAAAAGGCAGAGGATGGAACAGTTTGGAACCTCCTAGAGACTTGTTGACTTGCCTTGACAAAACATGCTGATAGTGATATGAACAGTAAAGTCCGGGCTGAGTTGGTCTCAGAAGGGTAGATCCACCCATCACTTGCACTGTGCACCTGGAAAAGCCCTAGGCACTCAACGGCAGCCCGTGAAAGCAGCGGGAGGGAGGCTGTACCCTGCAAAGCCACAGTGACGGAGCCACCCAAGACAATGGGAACCCACCTCTTCCATCAGCGTGACCTGGATATGAGACAGCGTGTCAAAGGAGATCATTTTGAAGCTTTAAAGTTTGACTGCCCCGCTGGATTTTGGACTTGCATGGGTCCTGTAACCCATTTGTTTTGGCGATTTCTCCCATTTGGAACAGCTGTAATTACCCAATACCTGTACCCCCATTGTATCCATGAAGTAACTAGTTTGCTTTGTATTTCACAGGCTCATAGGCAGAAGGAACTTGCCTTGTCTCAGATGAGACTTTGGACTGTGGACTTTTGTGTTAGTGCTGAAATGAGTTAAGACTTTGGGGGACTGTTAGCAAGGCATGATTGGTTTTGACATGTGAGGACATGAGATTTGGAGGGGTCAAGGGCAGAATGATATGCTGTGTCCCCTCTCAAATTTCATCTTGAATTATACTCCCATAATTCTCATGTGTCATGGGAGGGACTCAGTGGGAGATAATTTGAATCATGGGGGCAGTTTCCCCCATACCATTCTTGTGATAGTGAATAAGTCTCACAAGATCTGATGAGTTTATCAGGGGTTTATGCTTTTGCATCTTCCTTATTTTTCTCTTTGCCTCTGCCATGTAAGAAGTGCCTTTTACCTCCCACCATGATTCTGAGGCCTCCCCAGCCATGTGAAATTGTAAGTCCTATTAAACCTATTTTTATTCGCAGTTTTGGGTATGTCTTTATCAGCAGCATGAAAATGAACTAATACATCCTCCATTATCTGCAGTTTCATTTTCCATGGTTTCAGTTATCTGCATTCAACTGTGGTCTGAAAGTATTAAAAGGTATATTCCAGAAATAAGTGATGCATAAGTTTTAAATTTCATGATGTTCTGAGTAAGATGATGAAATCTTGTGCCATCCTGCTTCTGCTCCATTCTGCCCAATTCCATCAAGGATATGAATCCTCCCTTTGTCCAAGGCATTCATACTGTCTGTCTATGCTACTGGCCCTTTGGTTACCTAGGAGCCTTGTTGGTTATCAGATAAACTCTCATAGTATTGCAGCGCTTGTGTTCAAGCAACCTTTATTTTACTTAAAAATGCTATAATTATTCTGTTTTATTATTAGTTATCGTTACTAATCTCTTACTGAGAGTAATTTATTAAACTATCATAGGTATGTATATATAAGAAAATAATTGATAAATGTAGGGTTCAGTACTATGCATGGTTTCAAGCATCCACTAGGGGTCTTGGAACATATTCTCCAAGGTTAAATGGGGACTAGCATATATAATACACATATAACATTAAGTTTTTCAAATATTTGGCCAAAAAAGGTTTAAAAACAGGAAAATTTTTAATGTTGTGCTTGAAGCCTCACAGCTATAAGTTATAGAGCTTTACATTTATTTGAGCTGTGAATCAATCAGGTTCAGAGCTGGTCAAATTAATAATAGAGTGGATGAGAATGATTGAATGTGAATGCACATGTCCAAATTCACAGTGATGTAATTTCAATATTCTTCAGTAAAAAAAAGATGTGTATAGATGTAGATTTCCTTTTATTTATTACTAGAAAACAGATCCTTCAAATCCAGGTAGTGTAGCTTTCTTCTGATTATTCTTACATATCTGTGTTTTCTTCTGGAAATCCTAATAGTCACATATCCAACTTCTTGGTTTTATTTTCTATTTCTCTCTCTTTTTTCCTTTCCTGATCTTTATCTCTTTGTCTTTTTGTTCTATTTTCTTAGAGATTTTATTCATTTATCTTTAAACTCTTGTATTGCTTTCCCCCCCCAAATTTTGGCACATACAGTTTTCCCCCCCCCCACCCAAGATACCTTTCCCTCTGATGTTGGAACTTATTTATTTATTTATTTATTTCCATATTGCCGACAAATGAAAAGCTCATGTCTACCTTGGCAGCAGAGACAAAGGTACTCTTCTTATTCTAGTTCACAGATCTTTAGTGAGTGGCTGTTGTCTTCAAGCTTATTATCTTCCAGTTTGAACATATCCAGGCAGGAAAATATAGATAGAGATTTTTTTAAAGACATGTGATATGCCATAAGATCTGCTGTATTTGATATGTTCATGTGAAATTATGCTTACATCATTGGCCAAAAGTCTGACATTTGTTGAAAGTTCCACAAGGGAAATGAGATGTTTAGATGGTTTTCTGTGCACAGTAGTGCCCTGAACAATATTAATTTTCTGTAAGAAAGAGGGTGAAGGCAAGGTAAAACATCAACATTGTATACCACAATCTAATTTATTTTGTATGCAATATATCTGTGCATATTAATCCAATGGGGCAAAGGCATTAGATTGCAATAATGCAAAACTGAACTATAGTCAGTGTAATAGTATATTGACTCATTAAGTATCAGTCACTCTTCTACTGAACAAGATACATACAAAACTGTACTTTGAGGTCGCTTCCAAGATGGCCAAATAGGAACAGCTGTGGTCTGCAGCTCCCAACAAGATCAATGCAGAAGACAGGTGATTTCTGCATTTCCAACTGAGGTACCTGGTTCATCTCATTGGGGCTGGTTGGACAGTGGGTGCAGCCCGTGGAAGATGAGCTGAAGCAGGGCAGGGCATCACCTTACCTGGGAAGCACAAGCGGTTGGGAGATTTCCCTTTCCTAGCCAAGGGAAGCTGTGACAGACTGCATCTGGAGAAATGGTACACTTTTGACCAAATACTTTGTTATTCCCACAATCTTAGCAACCTCCCATGCCTGGCTCAGCGGTTCCCACACCCACGGAGCCTTGCTCACTGCTAGCGCAGCAGCCTGAGATCCACCTGCAATGCTGTGGCCGGATGGGGGGAGGGGCATCTGCCATTGCTGAGGCTTGAGTAGCTCACAGTGTAAACAAAGAGGTCTGGAAGCAAGAACTGGGCAGATCCCACCACAGCTCAGCAAGGCTACAGCCTCTATAGATTCCATCTCTCGTGACAGGGCATAGTAGAACAAAAGGCAGCAGACAGCTTCTGTAGACTTAAATGTCCTTGTCTGACAGCTCTGAAAGAGAGCAGTGGTTCTCTCAGCACAGCATTCGAGCTCCAAGAACAGATAGACTGCCTCTTCAAGCAGGTCCCTGATCCCCGTGTGGCCTGACTGGGAAACACCTTCCAGTAGGGGCTGACTGACACCTCAAACAGGTGGTGTTTGGGTGCCCCTCTGGGACGAAGCTTCCAGAGGAAGAATCAGGCAGCAATATTTGCTGTTCTGCAGCCTTTGCAGGTGATACCCAGCAAACAGGGTCTGGAGTGGCCCTCCAGCAAACTCCAACAGACCTGCAGCTGGGGGTCTGACTGTTAGAAGGAAAGCTAATAAACAGAAAGGAACAACATCAACCTCAACGCAAAGGACATCCACACCAAAACCCGATCTGCAGGTTACCAACATCAAAGATCAAAAGTAGATAAAATCACAAAGATGAGGAGAAACCAGAGCAGAAAAGTTGAAAATTCCAAAAAACAGAGCACCTCTTCTCCAAAGAATTGCAGCCCCTTGTCAGCAAGGGAACAAAACTGAATGGCTAATGAGTTTGACAAGATGACAGAAGTAGGCTTCAGAAAGTCGATAATAACAAACTTCTCTGAGCTAAAGGAGCATGTTCTAACCCATTGCAAGGAAGCTAAAAACCTTGATGAAAGGTTAGACGAATGGCTAACTAGAATAAGCAGCATAGAGAATACCTTAAATGACCCGATGGAGCTGAAAACCATGGCATGAGAACTTGGTGACGCATACACAAGTTTCAATCGCCGATTCAATCAAGTGGAAGAAAGGGTATCCATGTTTGAAGATCAAATTAATGAAATAGAGAAGACAAGATTAGAGAAAAAATAGTGAAAAGAAATGAACTAAGCCTCCAAGAAATATGGGAATATGTGAAAAGACAAAATATACTTTGATTAATGTACTGGAAAGTGATGGGAACAATGGAACCAAGAAAGAAAACACTCTTCAGGATATTCTCCAGGAGAACTTCCATAACATAGCAAGCCAGGCCAACATTCAAATTCAGGAAATACAGAGAGCAACACACAGATAATCCTCGAGAAGACCAACCCCAAGACACATAATTGTCAGATTCAATAACTTTGAAATGAAGGAAAAAAGTGATAAGGGCAGACAGAGAGAAAGGTCGGGTTACCCAGCAAGGGAAGTTCATCCGACTAACAGTGAATTTCTTGGCAGAAGCCCTACAAGCCAGAAGAGAGTGGGGGCCAATAATCAACATTCTTAAAGAAAAGATTTTTCAACCCAGAATCTCATATCCAGCCAAACTAAGCTTCGTAAGTGAAGGAGAAATAAAATGATTTACAGACAAACAAATGCTGAGAGATTTTGTCACCACCAGGTCAGCCTTAAAAGAGCTCCTGAAGGCAGCACTAAACATGGAAAGTGGCAACCAGTACCAGTCACTTTGAAAACATGCCAAATGGTAAAGACCATCAATGCTATGAAGAAACTGCATCAATTAATGGGTAAAATAACCAGCTAACATCATAATGACAGGATCAAATTCACACATAACAATATTAGCCTTAAATGTATATGGGCTAAGTGCCCCAATTAGAAGACACAGACTCGCAAATTGGATAAAAAGTCAAGACCCATCAGTGTGCCGTATTCAGGAGATGCATCTCACATGCAGAGACACACACAGGCTCAAAATAAAGGGATGGAGGAAGATCTACCAAACAGATGGAAAGCAAAAAAAAAGTAGGGGTTGCAATCCTAGTCTCTGATAAAACAGACTTTAAACCAACAAAGATCAAAAGAGACTAAAAAGGCTCTTTTCACTACAAAATGGTAAAGGGATCAATTCAACAAGAAGAGTTAACTGTCCTAAATATATATGCACCCAATACAGGAGCACCCAGATTCATAAAGCAAATCCTTAGAGACCTACAAAGAGACTTAGACTCCCACACAATAATAATCGGAGACTTTAACACCTCACTGTCAATGTTAGACAGATCATTGAGACAGAAGGTTAACAAGGATATCCAGGACTTGAACTCAGCTCTGCACCAAGCAGACCTAATAGACATCTACAGAACTCTCCATCCCAAATCAACAGAATATACATTCTTCTCAGCACCACATCACATATATTCTAAAATTGACCACATAATTGGTAGTAAAACACTCCTCAGCAAATGTAAAAGAACAGAACTCACAACAAATGTCTCTCGGACAGTGAAATCAAATTAGAACTGAAGATTAAGAAACTCACTCAAAACCACACAACTACATGGAAACTGAACAACTTGCTCCTGAATGACTACTGGGTAAATAATGAAATGAAGGCAGAAATAAAGATGTTATTTGAAACCAGTGAGAACCAAGACACATCATACCAGAATCTCTGGGACACATTTAAAGCGGTGTGTAGAGAGAAATTTATAGCATTAAATGCTCACAAGAGAAAGTAGGAAAGATCTAAAATTGACACCCTAACATCACAATTAAAAGAACTAGAGAAGCAAGAGCAAACACATTCAAAAGCTAGCAGAAGGCAAGAAATAAAGATCAGAGCAGAACTGAAGGATATAGAGAAACAAAAAACCCTTCAAAAAATCAATGAATCCGGGAGCTGGTTTTTTGAAAAGATCAACAAACTAGACCACTAGCAAGACTAATAAAGAAGAAAAGAGAGAAGAATCAAATAGATGCAATAAAAAATGATAAAGGAAATGTCACCACCGATCCCAGAGAAATGCAAATAGTATCAGAGAATACTATAAACACCTCTACACAGATAAACTAGAAAATCTAGAAGAAATGAATAAATATCTGGACACATACACCCTCCCAAGACTAAACCAGGAAGCAGTTGAATCTCTGAATAGACCAATAACAGGTTCTGAAATTGAGGCAATAATTAATAGCCTGCCAACCAAAAAAGTCCAGGACCAAACAGATTAACAGTCAAATTCTACCAAAGTTACAAAGAAGAGCTGCTACCATTCCTTCTGAAACTATTTCAATCAATAGAAAGAGAAGGAGTCCTGCCTAACTCATTTTATGAAGCTAGAATTATCCTAATACCAAAGCCTGGAAGAGACACAACAAAAAAAAGAGAATTTTAGACAAATGTCCCTGGTGAACATCGATGCAAAAATCCTCAATAAAATACTGGCAAACTGAATCCAGCAGCATATCACAAAGCTTATCCACCACGATCAAGTCAGCTTCATCCCTAGTATCCAAGGCTGGTTCAACATATGCAAATCAATAAATGTAACCCATCACATAAACAGAACCAATGACAAAAACCACGTGATTATCTCCATAGATGCAGAAAAGGCCTTGGACAAAATTTGACAGCCTTTCATGCTAAAAACTCTCAATAAACTAGGTATTGATGGGATGTATCTCAAAATAATAAGAACTATTTATGACAAACTCACAGTCAATATCATACTGTATGGGCAAAAACTGAAGCATTCCCTTTGAAAACTGGGTCAAGACAGGGACATCCTCTCTCTCCACTCCTATTCAACATAGTGTTGGAAGTTCTGGCTAGGGCAATCAGGCAAGATAAAGAAACAAAGGGTATGCAATTAAGAAAACAGGAAGTCAAATCGTCCCTGTTTGCAGATGACATGATTGTATATTTAGAAAACCCCATCATCTCAGCCCAAAATTTCCTTAAGTTGATAAGGAACTTCAGCGAAGTCTCAGGATAAAAAATTAATGTGCAAAAATCACAAGAATTCCTATACACCAATAATAGACGAACAGAGAGCCACATCATGAATGAACTGCCATTCACAGTTACTACAAAGAGAATAAAATACTTAGGAATCCAACTTACAAGGGATGTGAAGGACCTCTTCAAGGAGAACTACAAATCACACTGCTCAACAAAATAAAAGAGGACAAAAACAAATGGAAGAACATTCCATGCTCATGGACAGGAAGAATAAATATTCTGAAAATGGCCATACTACCCAAAGTAATTTATAGATTCAGTGCTATCCCCGTCAAGCTACCACTGATATTCTTCATAGAATTGGAAAAAAAACCAAAAAACAAAAAAACAAAAAAAAAAAAAACCAAACAACTACTTTAAAGTTGATATGGAACCTAAAAAGAGCTCACCTAGCCAAGACAATCCTAAACAAAAAGAACAAAGCTGGAGGCATCTCACTACCTGACTTCAAACTATATTAAAAGGCTACAGTGACCAAAACATCATAGTACTGTTACCAAAACAGATATATAGACCCATGGAACAAAACAGAGGCCTCAGAAATAACACCACATATCTGCAACCATCTGGTCTTTGACAAACCTGACAAAAACAAGAAATGGGGAAAGGATTCCCTATTTAATAAATGGTGATATGGAAACTGGCTAGCCATATGTAGAAAGCTGAAATTGGATCCCTTCTTTACACCACATACAAAAATTAACTCAAGATGGATTAAAGACTTAAACGTAAGATGTAACACCATAAACACCCTGGAAGAAAACCAGGGCAATACCATGCAAGACATAGGCATGGGCAAAGACTTCATGACTAAAACATCAAAAGCAATGGCAACAAAAGCCAAAATAGACAAATGGCATCTAATTAAACTAAAGAGCTTCTGCACAGCAAAAAGAAACTGTCATCAGAGTCAACAGGCAACCTACAGATTGGGAGAAAATTTTTGCAATCTACCTATCTGACAAAGGGCTGGTATCCAGAATCTACAAAGAACTTAAACAAATTTACAAGAAAAAAACAAGCAATCTCATCAAAAAGTGGGCCAAGGATATGAACAGACACTTCTCAAAATAAGACATTTATGCAGCCAACAGGCATATGCAAAAATGCTCATCATCACTGGTCATCAGAGAAATGCAAATCAAAACCAAAATGAGATACTATCTCAAGCCAGTTAAAATGGTGATCATTAAAAAGTCAGGAAACAACAGGTGCTGGAGAGCATGTGGAGAAATAGGAACGCTTTTACACTGTTGGTGGGTGGGTAAATTAGTTCAACCATTGTGGAAGGCAGTGTGGCGATTCCTCAAGGATCTAGAACTAGAAATACCATTTTACTCAGCAATCCCATTACTGGACATATACCCAAAAGATCATTCTATGATAAAGACACATGCACACGTATGCTTATCGTGGCACTATTCACAATCACAAAGACTTGGAACCAACCCAAATGTTCATCAGTGGTAGACTGGATTAAGAAAATGTGGCACATATATACCATAGAACATTACACAGCCATAAAAAAGGATGAGTTTGTGTCCTTTGTAGGGACGTGGATGAAACTGGAAACCGTTGTTTTAAGCAAGCTATCACAAGGACAGAAAACCAAACACCACATGTTCCCACTCATAGGTGGTAGTTGAATAATGAGAACACATGGACACATGGCAGGGAAAATCACACACCGGGGCTGGTTGGGGGGTAGGGGGCCGTGCAAATGATAGCATTAGGAGAAATACCTAATGTAAATGACGAGTTGATGGGTGCAGCAAACCACCATGGCACATTTATACCTATGTAACAAATCTGTACATTGTGCACATGTGCCCTAGAACTTAAAGTGTAATTTAAAAAAATAAAAAAAATCTATATTTTTCATGGAGTGCCATTCTAGTGTGGGAAACAGAAAGTCAATCATTAATTTTCACTGCTGTCTTTTTTTTTTGTTTAAGTAAACAACAGTTTATTTAACTCACCTGTCCATAGACACTTGAATAGATTTTAGTTTTTTTTTCTTTTAAGATCTACGCTGCTAAGAATATTCTTGTACATATCTGTTAGTTTAGACGTTGCAGAGATTTTATAGGACATATACATTATCTTTAAGTACAACTCAATGATATGTAGTTTCAGTGACAATGATATATCCCTTCCAACATGTAGCTTAATTTTATACTTTGAATAAGAGTAAGAGCCACATTTTGTTCCAAATTCTTACCAACATTAGGTATTCTCAGAATTCTAAATTTTTGGCAAATCTATGCATGTAGCCACAGTATGGAATTTTTTGGGATGGTGGTTAAATTACTTTTCCTTACTACTAATGAGGCTGAAGATCTTCTCTGTGTGTGCGTGTGTTTGCCCTTTTGTCTTAGAAAAATTCAATTTTTTAATGTAAAATTCCTTCCTTCCTTCCTTCCTTCCTTCCTTCCTTCCTTCCTTCCTTCCTTCCTTCCTTCCTTCCTTCCTTCCTTCCTTCCTTCCTTCCTTCCTCACATTTACTGGTTTATACGAAGAAAGATGTAGGGCAAAGTATGGGGGAAAGGGCACAAAGCTTGTATGCCCTCCCTGGGGTGCTGACCCTCCAGGAGCCTTCACATGTTTACCTGTCTGGAAGCTCGCCTAATCCTGTCCTCTTGAGTTTTATAAAGGCTTCATTATGTAGGCATGATTGATTAAGCCATTAGTCATTGGTGATCAACTTGACCTTCAGCCCCTCTCCCCTCCCTGGAGGTTGCAATGTGGGGCTGAAAGTACAGTCCTCTAATCCCGCCTTAGTCTTTCCCATGACCAGCACCACCCTGAACCTATCAGACAGAAGACACACAAAAGACAGTACTTTGGAAATCCCAAGGATTTTAGGAGTTATTAACCAGGAATCATAGATGAAAACTAATTAAAATATATATATATATATATCACCACCCCCTGGTTTTTGGCCATGGATCTTTTACATCAAAAGAATATACAGAACCATTAATAATTAGTCCACTCCACCACATTGTAAGAATGTCTGCCAGGGTGAGGTTACTCATGCTTATAGGCTTCCTTTCAATCTTGTCAGATTCCAAAAGTGGGAGTGGTCTTGGCAAATGTATATCGTCACCCTTTCAGGCATCTGGAATAATTAAGGTGAGAGACAATATCATCTCTTGCTTTGAGACTCTTTCCAGTTGTTAATACAATATTGACTTTTCCTCAATTAATACTCCATTTATTCATTTCTTTACTCTCAGCTACTGTTTGTCCTCTCTGTTAATATCCGGCTGGTGTCCTCCAATTCAATTATGACACTATCTACCTGCAGGTAGTGTGTCAGATGCCACACATTGAAGGCTCACTCCTCAAAACCGTCCCAACTCCCCACAGACACCAGTCACAAGCTTAGGCCTCCAGAACTTCTGAGCTTTTGGCTGCAAGTTCACAACCCCCTCTTTGAGTTTGACTAATTTGTTGCAGTGGCTTACAGAACAGGGAAAAACTTAGGTTTACCAGTTGACTATAAAAGATTATCACAGAAGATACAGATGCAGAAATGCATAGGATAAGCTATGTGGGAAGCAGAGTGAGATTCCATGCTCTCCCTGTTTGTGCCACCTTCCAGGAACCTCCACGTGTTCAGTTATCTGGAAGCTCCTCTTTCTGTCTTTTTCTATTTTTCTATCAGATAATGTATTTTACCTGTAGATTTTCAGGAATTCTGTTAATAATCTGAATATCAACATTGCTAGTTATTTGTGTTGCAGCTTGCATTTTTGCTTCGGTGTATCCTTATCAACAGAAGTTCTTAACGAAATAAAACGTACTGTCTCCTATTACCCTCAGTACATTTTGAAAAGTATTTAATAAATCTTTCTCATGCTGAGATTATAAAGCTATTCTACTATGGTTGTAAATATTCAAATTTTGTCTTTCAGGTTTAAGATGCTAAATCATTTATTTTGATTTGTAGCAAATGCTGTGTTGCACAAGAATCAAAATACATATAATGACGATATGAAAAACAAACTAATCCAGAAATATTTATTAAATAAACTCCTTTATTTACAATCATCTTCAATTCCAGCTCTTTCACATCTACTATTTAAAATAGAAGTAAGATTATTTCTGCACAGTCTTTGCTGTTCCATTGGCCAATTTACCCATTTTTGTGCAAATACCACAGGATATTTATTACTGTAGCTCTCCCTAAATTTTACTATCTCCTATGACAAATTTATTCACCTTGTTCTTTTTCAGGAGCATCTTTGCTCTACCTGGCTCTTACGCCTTCTATGAACATGTCTAATCTTTTATTATTTAGGTCCTTAATTTCTCTCAATCATATATTTTAGTTTTCCTTATAGAAATCTTAACATACCATTTGTTGTATTTATTATTAATTATCTGATTAGGCATGCTATTATAAATGGTTCCTACATTAAAGCATATTTTCTATTGATGATGGTGTAGAAAAAGAATTTATTTCCGTGAGTTCACAAACATGCTATTCTTCCATCAAATTCCTCTTATTTTATTAACTGCAAAATGTTCTTTGAAAATTAAAAGAAAAGTTCTACATTCACAATGATGTCTTCTCCAAATAGTTATTTCTTTAAAATATTTTTCTGTCCTTAGATGTTTCATCTCTTTGTTTTGCCTTAATTCACCAGCTAAGACCTTGAGGCCTGGTTTCATAGAACTGTTTATTTCAGGTATCCTTGTCTTATTATGAATCTAATGGGAAAATTATTTAATAAATCATAGTCAACCATGTTACTTATGGTAAGTATATCATAGACATTATTTGTCATATCAAGAAACTTCTCTTCTGCCTTCAGAGTTAGGTATTTTTACCGAATGTACTTTTTTTCTGCATGTATTGAAATAATCAATTATTTTTTTTCCATTTCTGTACAACGTTAATCAATTCATTTTTGATGTTACGTCACTGCAATATATCTGGAATAAACTCAAAATTGCTTGTGATACCTCATTCCTAATTTAATGTCTTTTTGTGATCATAAGTGATTTGTAAAAATGTGTATTTTCAAATTGTTGTTTCTTGAAATACAGGCATAAAATTGATACATAAATGTTTACTTTGTATCCAGATTTAAGGATTTAAATTTTCTAGACCATATAGATAATTTGAAGCAGTTTATGTTAATACTGCTATAGTCTCAGTTTGCTCCAAATACTTTTGTGTAGCCTTTTGGGGTCACTACCAAAAACACAGGAGTGTTCAACAGAGTTTCCATTCTTGGAGGCCCCATTGTTTCTAAATATGATCCTCTACCCTTGAAAGGCTGCATACTCGCTGCTAATACTTTTACTTTCCTCTTCCTTATCAGCTACTACCCTCAGGCTCAATGCCACCCCAAATGCTGGGCTCATCTTTACAGATTTATCTTTCATGCCACAGTTGACTCAGGAATTCTTCACTACTGCATTACCATTCTGATGTCTTAAAGCATTTGTTTGCATATATATATTATATATATATATATATATATATAATCTCTAGCATGATTGATGGTCAAAATTATGTTCTTTATTGTACATTGATATTGGATCTCATAGTCTTTTACTTTCAATTATTGTATTTTTATATTTTAGTGCTCTATTTATTTTTTCTAATCTTGATGCCAATATTTGTGGCCTCCTCTTTCTTGCATGTTTTTATTTCATTGTTTATTTTTATATATAGTTATTACATATTCTGTATTTAAATATTCCACCATGTCTAATATCTAAGCATGATACTAGATCTGTTTTTTTTTATGTTTATGCTCATTAATTAAAGTTTGTTCATTGTATGCTTTTGGTAAGTTTTTATTTTGTTGATGTAATCTCTGGGGTATAGAAGTCCTAAATTGTGGATGATATATTCAAGAGAGAATGCTGCTTACTTCTATTGGGAAAAAAGTAGATATTCCTATCCTGGAAACAGTTACCACTCATGGAGGACTCCTAGTTTAATGTTTGAAAGTGGGGGGACGTATTTTCCTTATTTTAGTGAATCATTATCAATCTCATTTTTTCCTTATTAATCATTACACTTTAATGGATTTATTTCCTATTTCTCCCTTGCCATACTTATTAGTGATCCTAATAACTAATGAAAAGTATTCTTTATGGTAAAAGTAAAATATGGTTTATTTAGCATGATAACCCATGTGCATACTAGCCAGAAGCAGAAATTAAAATTCTTAATCTTTCAAACAATTTTTCTGTCTTTACATAATCTGTAATTACTGAATACTGAATAAGCAAGAGTAGCTTAGTCAGTGGCCTTTTCCCTGTCAATAAGGAATAATACTTTATTAAATCTTTTTGGTCTATTATTCAGTTAAAGAAAATTATGTTAAAAATGTATGGCATAAGGAGTTAATGAAGTGCTCATATATTATTCCTACTTTTAATATCTGACTCAAAAATTGAACAAAAAATTGAAGAAAAACGTTAAAATTAATACTGCTTTTATTAGGCTTACTGATGGTATGTTTGGTTACTTTTAGTTTATTTGAATATAAGTATGGATCTTAATAGCATAAAACTTTGGTTTAAAGTTTCTGAGAGAAGATCAATAACGAGAGCATTTTAAAACCCATGTCTGTAGCATATATCAAATACGTATTAAAATTTAACAGAAAAAGGAGCATTGTTTTCAGACTTGTGTTTTTTGGGGTTACCATCATTCTTTTACTAATATGTTAAGTGATCTCGAATCAATTAGCTGTTGAAACATTAATCTCCAGGACAGAAAACCTTTGAAATAAAATGTCTTTATTTTAAAATGCCTTTTAGAGTAGGAAGAATGGAAAACTGTTCATGCTGTTAGACCATCTAATTTAATCTAAGTTGTGATTGTTTGGAGAAGCTAATGTAATTGAAGTTGATGATGTCTAAAATTCTGTTGACTTAGCACACACAGTTACTTTCAGTCAGAAATTTTTCTTTTGTAATATCTTATGGATACCAGTTATATAATGTTTACGTTTTGGACAATTCCAATAATGTCAGTTCCTTATAGTAATGTTAGAAAATAACTTTGTCAAGAAGAGTTGTAAGTTGTTTAGAAGGAGAAAATTGAGAAATGGCAATTGGAAATAATGATGAGGCTTTTAAAATTAAACTTTTAACAAAAACGGGAAAGGCACAAAAATGGATATCAGGCCCAGGAATTATGTTATGCTGATGCCTTCATGGATGAAGCTCTCATGGGGACCATGACAAAGTCAGCCACGTCATGAACAACTATATGAACAGTATAATTAAAATGCCAAGGGATTCCAGTGGAGGTGGAAATGGAATTTCCTTGTTGATTTGGAAGAGGTTACAGTTCAACTGAGGCTTTAAATGAGTAAGATTTTTCTGAGTGGAAGGAAGGGTAAACATTTCAAGCAGAGGGAAACACAGTCAAGGCATAGGCTTATGTCTCAAATGCAAAATGCCTGTATGTGTGGAGTACGGGGAAAGGCAACTAGAGATCGCAAGTAAACAGATAAATGGTAGATTGAGGCTAACCAGGAGACATTTGAAGAAGCTCAAACTTTATTCTCAGAATTTTAATTTTAGATGTTATTCAGTTTGATGGCCACCACTAACCTTTCCTTTCTCATATTGAAACCTCTCTGGGAAGAGGGAGAGACTGCAATGAATGACATAAAGCAAGTAAACATTGGATTGAGGTAGACACATAGTGAACATGGTGGAAATATTTAGTCTGTGCTGAGCTAAATATTTCTGGGAAGTATAGAATTGAGACATTTAGAGGCTGAATTGGCTGGTGATAAAATAGAAAGCAGCAAATTACAAAATGTAACTGAAGAAAGATAACTCTGGTGCATAGGGAATGTCTTTGATGAACTTTTGGCTTTGGAATTCCTAGAGATAACTTGATTTTTATACTTCCCAAGATACCAATGTTCAGCTCTTTTTGGAATGTTGTGTGAATTCTCTATGTTAATATTCTTTAAGCATTTTTTAAAAAGTTTAGATTTTTAAACATCATTTTAATCTGGTTAGATTTGGTTTTTATTCTTTGCAACTAAAATATTTCTGATTAGAATTATTAATAAAATTATTGAAAAACAAATAAGCAAATAATATGATTATTTTTGAACTTTGAAAAGATACTCTTGAATTTACATGTTCATTTATTAAATTAAGTTTTAAGTACCATGCAATATACTTCCAACTCTTATGTACCTAACTTATATGTGCCAATAAAAGTTATCTTCCTTTTTTTTGCTGTGAATTCTGCCAGAGATATCAAAGGTTATTTATACATTCATGCATTTGAGAATCAACTATTAAAGCTTATTTTTTAATGCCAGCTACTATTCTTCGTGTTGAATAAAAAATGACATCAAGAAAGTAGGAAGTATAAAAAACAGACAAAACATCTCTGTGCTCAGAGAGCTCCCATTTGAAAGACACAGTGTTTGAGGAAGATTAAATTTAATTAACGATCTTTTTTCAAAAAAATTGTTTTGTCTATAAAATTTAAATATATTATTTATTATTCTTCTTTAGAACTGGCATAAAATGGTTTTGGTGGTCTTAAGTTTGGCTTTTTTATCTTTAGGTAAATTACTATGTTTTTCTTTTTTTCACTTACTTCATCCAAAAATAAATAATTAGACAAAATTTCAAAGAATCTGCAACATTTTGTGCTAAATTATTCTTGAGATGATTTAAAGAAAATACAGTTATGACTTGACATCATTGTGCAAATAAATATTGAAATCATTTTTGAAATTTCAATTTTGTTTGCTCAAATAACCTTGACGTTACAAAACTTGTCAGTAGGGAATACAATATTTAGTCATTACATGAAACAATCAAGGGATCACTTTCAATCAAGTCCACAGCTTATGAAATGTTAATCATAATTAAATTTTAGGTATTTTAAGTCTCAAAAATTAGTAATCTCCAAGATATAAAACAGTAAAATTTACCATAAAAAACAATTATCCCTTATTATTACATAGGTTTTACTCCAGCTTTGAAAATTTCTTCTTCAGGATATTCATGGGGATGGTTATTATAATCAGTAACTGACTTATTTTATCTTATATGTACCACAAATCTCTTTAAAATTATATGTATCAATTCAACAAGCTTGTACTTTTATCTCAAGCATATGCTCTCTGTTTTCAGTGAAACATAATACTACTCAAAAGTGACTTCTATTTGAATTTCTGTTCCTAGTGTTATTCTTCTGTTACTCAGAAATGTTGAGTATTCAACTCCAAGCACCTAACTTATTTCACTTCAGCTCATTCTTACTTGACATTAATTACAGATTTTCATACAGGTATTCTGTATTCAGCTACAAGACCAGTTCTTCAGTTCTTTGTGAATAATCTATTGCTTTCTGTAAGCTCTTAGTACATTTTACAGATATCTATTGATGTTTTACATTGTGAGTGTGAAATGCAACCGTTCACTTAAAATAATTTGTCTTTTTCTGCACTGTGATATAATTCATGAAAACTTTTTTTGTTTACAAGATACTTACATGAAAATGCTAAAATGTTACATACATGTAATTACATTTGAATACATTTTACTTTAATAAGTGATAACTTTTTAAAATTATTCTAACAATTTTTGAGAAAGTAGAAAATGTATAGAATGTGACATTAGGTTATCTTTATACTTAGGAATAAGATACTTTGATTATGGTATTAAGCACCAATATTGTGATATTTTAAGCTGCTGATTTCCCTTACCAAATGTATTGTAGTTTTGTTAGTAACATTGCTTTATGTTCTTTAATGCAATGACGCATTGGTCTATCTCTTCTTGGTCTTTAGTATGGGGCACTGAGTTAATATCATCAGGAGTAGAGCTGCTTTGGGATATATTGTTGCTGCAGTTACCCTGAGAACACCATAGGCTTCAAATTTTGCTAGTGTTGCCTTGTGTTTATTGTGATGGTTGGTGTGCCAGAAGACTTATCTCAATGTGCACCTACCCTTGGTTTTGAGTCTTTCCTTTACACTTCCACTTCACAGAATATTTTTTCCTGTTGTCTTAGCTCTTGTTTAGCTGCAAAGTCTTCACGAGTGGACACATTCTCCTTGTTCTGATTCAGTCCCAGACTTAAGCAGATACTGTGTCTCTGGATTGTCAGGGGTGAGATCTGCCCTCATAGAGCAGAGCCTAGAACATCTAGAGGGAGTGCCTCTGTACCGGCATTCTGATTTCAGCCCATTCAAACTGATTTCAGACTTCTGACTTGAAAAGCTGTGAGAAACTGCATTGCTGCTCTTTTAGTTCATCATGTTGTGCTAATTGTTACAGCAGCCCAGGAATCTAATACTCATGTAAGCATATCATCTTGTCCTGCCTTTTCTGGGAAGTTCTTATCTTTCCTTGTATTTCAGATTAGTTGGTTTGTTCCAAGAAAACTTTATTAAAACAGGCAGTGGGCTAGCTTTGGGTAGTAGGAAACAGTTGCTGAGCCCTGGTATACATCATTCTAGTCCTATAATTATGTAAATACATAATTATTTATGTACATGTGAACATGTTGCACAGAAACATATATGGAACATTTGTGCATTCTGATACTTGGTACGTTATTTTAATAATACACCTTAGCAGCATAGATGAAATGCAGCAGCAGAATGAAAGAGATCTATGATAAAGTGAGAAAGAAGATCTTGTCCCCCTTTTGGTTCTGTACTGTGTTAAATTGTTATCATCATTGTTAGCTGTACTTGAATGACTAAATTAATTTTTAGTGAAAATGCTCTTTTAGTTTGTACTCAGAAATCCCTTTCCCTTCAATTTATATCGAATTCTATGAATTTTGGGCAGAAAATAAAGTTACTGTGACATATTATTTCTCTCTCCTCAAATATATGATGCCTGACTTCCCTTTACCTTGATATATAAAAAACGTGTGTATGAAAATTATAAATAATTTATTCCCACCTTTGGGAGCGTCTTGGCCTCAGATACCTATATAATTCTAACAATCCTTTGCACTAGTTTAGCAGGCACATTAAACCATGAAACATAGCATAAACAGGACCTGAGTACCTTACACATAATGACTATTTAATTTAGTATGTTTATTTTGTGTTTTGCATCTTTATACAACCCTATTAGCTCAGATTATTTTTATTGGATTTATTGGGAAATTTACTTATGTAAATCTCTTGTATACCACTTTCTCAACTCTTTTTATTTGAAGCTTAGGTGTTAGTCAGAAGTTTAAGATCCATGCCAAATATGTGTGAAGAAATTTTGCTTCAGGAATATCTCGATGATCCCTATAATATCATTATTAGCTGTATCGCTGCTTTAATTTTTGTTATTTTTTCCATGTTATATGATATTATCTTCAATTTTTGATAGATCTTTTTGAATTCATTTTTTATCATATATTGAGGTTATCTAATTTTCTTTGCCAAAATAAGAATGTAAATTTTATTTTTAAACTATAATTATAAAACATATTTGCAATAACAGTATAAATCTTTACGAGCATCACTTCTAATTTTCAAATATGTTTATGAATTTGACTTGCATCTTTAAGTTGGTTGCTGACATATTTATTCACTAAGTGATGTTTGTGTAGGGATGTGCATTTCTTGTTCATATTTAGAATCAGAGATACTCTGGCATCATGGGTTGGATTAGAAAGATTGTATTCTCTTCTATCTATAATTTGAAAAGTTGCAATAATTTAAGTAAGAAAATAATGTCTTCTAAGACAATGAATTAATTTTTCTGACAACATCTGTGAAAATTTTTCCAGTTCAAGTTACAACCTGTTGGGAAAGTTTTCCTTAAAGTTTAGCATTTGTTAGTGCTCTTGATTTCCTGAAGCAGTTGCTTTATGTTACCTTCCTTCTAAAACCCATATTTATCATAAACATTCAAAGAGTGGTTAACCAAGACCCAGTGAACACACAGTAAATTCAAAATTTATTGCTCTTCCTATCCTATAGTAATGACACAGCCATTTATTGTTTAATAATAATTACCACCTCTATGGTATGTTTTACATATATTATTTTACTGTATTTCCATTTAACCTAATGTTACAACTGCATAACTCAGAAAGTTATTCTTGTCAATAAAATATTTAACTAAAATTTTAGATTCCAAGTTCCTGCATTATCTATCTGTTTATCTAACTAGTAGTCATTTTTCTATTTATCCAATCATCCAGCCATCTGATTTGCAATGCTTTATCTGATCCCATAATTTTGAGAGCTGGGGCTAGAGGCTGTTACTTTGCATTATAATATCTAGCAGAATTTGCAGCACATATCAAGGCATAGTAAATGTTTGCTGTTGAGAATGAAAAGAATCTATGTTTATGGAAATATGTTTATTGAAACTGTACATCACTTAAATTATGTAAACTTCTTGGAAACCAAGCAGCAGAACATCTGTTCTGGTATGGGGCTTATTTAGCATAGCTTCTTTATGTTTTCAGTTGAAAACTTTCTAAATTACAGGCAACTTCCTTGTGAGAGTGAAAGCTATTGTTAAAACAAACACTGTTTATTCATGTTCTTAGAACTCATGTTTAAGCAATATATAACAAGGCATATTTGGCAGCTGCAAAGAAACGAATTTAAATATCTCCCAATAATAATGCTTAGTAATATGCACAAAGGAGAAATACATTTCATCACGTGGTTATCCATGCTGAGTGATTAAACTGAACCAGCTGGGATAAAAAGGACTTATCATTTATAACTCAAGCTCAGCAGTCTCTCTCAAAAGTGTGTCTTCAATTAAAAAATGCTTCTAAGGCCAATGTAAAGGACATTTTTTTCCATAGATTCTATAAATTGCTAGCTATGATAAAGCAGCATTTTAACAAAATATTAAAACAATGGTCCGTAAATTATTTAAGGCCAAATTAAGTGACTATACATTTTGAGAACACGGTTCTTGAGAGGCATCAAGTATACCAAGTTTATTAAAATAATATGGCCTTTTAGGTTAGGATAGTATATTAGTCTGTTTTCACACTGCTGATAAAGACATACCTGAGACAGGGGAAAAAAAAAGAGATTTAATTGGACTTACAGTTCTGCATGGATGGGGAGGCCTCAGAATCATGACATGAGGCAAAAGGCACCTCTTACATTGTGGCAGTGAGAGAAATGAGGAAGAAGCAACAGTGGAAACCCCTGATAAACCCATCAGATCTCATGACACTTATTCACTATCACTAGAACAGCACTGGAAAGACCGGCCCCCAGATTAAATTACCTCCTCCTGAGTCGCGCCCACAACATGTGGAAATTCTGGGAGACACAATTTAAGATGAGATTTGGGTGGGGACACAGATAAACCATATCAGCTAACCCCTGTCCTCTCCAAATCGAATGTCCTCACATTTCAAAACCAATCATGCCTTCCCAACCGTCTCCCAAAGTCTTAAGTCACTTCAGCGTTAACCCAAAAGTCCCCAGTCCAAAGTCTCATCTGAGACAAGTCAAGTCCCTTCCACCTATGAGCCTATAAAATCGAAAACAAGCTAGTGGCTTCCTAGATACAATGGGATACAAGTATTGGGTAAATACAGCTGTTCCAAATGAGAGAAATTGGCCAAAATGAAGGGTTTACAGGGCCCAAGCAAGTCTGAAATATAGCTAGGCAGTCAAATATGAAAATTCTAAAAAGATCTCTTTTGACTCAAGGTCTAACATCCGGGTCATGCTGATGCAAGATGTGGGTTCCCATGGTCTTGGGCAGCTCCACCCCTATGGCTTTGCAGGGTACAGCCTCCCTCCCAGCTGCTTTTACAGGCTGGAATTGGGTGTCTGGGGCTTTTCCAGGTGCACAGTGCACACCGCCTGTGGATCTACCATTCTGGGGTCTGGAGAATGGTAGCTCTCTTCTCACAGCTCCACTAGGCAGTGCCCCAGTAGGGACTCTGTGTGGGGACTCCAACCCCACATTTCCCTCCTGCATTGCCCTAGTAGAGGTTCTCCATGATGGCCCCACCTCTGCAGTAAACTTTTTTCTGGGCCTCCAGGCATTTCCATACATCTTCTAAGATCTAGGTAGAGATTCCCAAACCTCAGTTCTTGACTTCTGTGCACCTACAGGCTTGATACCATGTGGAAGCTGCCAATCTGAGACTATCTCAGCCTGGATTTTATTTTCCATATCACTGTCAGCATTTTGGTCAGAGCCATTCAGCAAGTCTCTAGGATGTTCCAAACTTTCCCACATTTTCCTGTCTTTTTCTGAGCCCTTCAAACATTTCTAATCTCTTCCTGTTACCTAGTTTCAAAGTTGCTTCCACATTTTTTGGTATCTTTTCAGCAATGCCCCACTCTACTGGTACCCATTTACTGTATTACTCCATTTTCACACTGATGATAAAGACATACCTGAGACTGGGAAGAAAAAGGGGTTTAACTGGACTTAACAGTTCCATATTCCTGGGGAGGCCTCAGAATCATGGTGGGAGGCAAAAGACACTTATTACATGGGGGTGGCAAGAGAAAAATAAGGAAGACGCAAAAGCGAACACCCCTGATAAACTAACTCATCAGATTTCATGAGACTTATTCACTCTCACAAGAATAGCACAGGAAATACTGGCCCCCAAGATTCAATTACCTCTCCTTGGGTCCCTCCCACAATATGTGGGAATTTTGGGAGATACAATTCAGTAGAAATTTGGATGGGGACATAGCCAAACCATATCAAATAGTATCAGTAAAAGTAAAATAATTGTTTTCTTGGTAGACTGGTTTTATAAATGTTAATATGGTTTTTGAGAAAAGCCAATTTTATTATTTAATAAATTACAATTAATTACTTTTTAAAAAAGATAAAATGTTATAATCATTATAAATGGGAACATCATAGTAGTTCACAGCACAGACTGTAAAATCTCAGCTCCCCCACCAAAGATGTGTTTTTTTGTAGCCTACTTACTTAGTATCCCAAGCCTTGGTTTCCCCACCTGTAAAACAGGCATGATAATAGAAATAGTCTCATTAGGGTTGTTATGGGGATTGAGTTAATATTTTTGAAGTGGTAGAAAAGGTGTCTGGCACAGAGAAAATTATATGTATTTTAAAATATTCATATATAATCACCTTTCAACCTAAGTATACTGTGAAAATAATAAAAAGCAAGCATTTAAGCACATTTTCTATCATTAATAATATGATCTACATAATTTTTTTTCTTTTTCTAATTTTTTAAATTTTAAAATTGATTTGTAGCAAAAAAAAGGTATAGAAAATACAAAGCAATTTCAGGTAATATAAATCGTCCATGATTCTCTGCTATAGATAATAACTACATAACATTTTTGTGTTAATTTCTATTTTTTCTATGCATACTTTATTACATATTTGATATAGTATGTGATACACAACTTTGTGTACTGTATTTACTTAATTCTAAATCAAAGGCATTTCTTTGTAAACTTGTTTTGTCTTTTCATAAATGAATGCGTTCATTTCGTTATAAGGATACATAATTATTTACTTCACTGTTCCTATTTTGAGACAAACTTTTTTTAATTCTATAAAATATAGATAATAAAAGTCTATATCTTAATTTAGACATCAGATTATTTTATTAGAGTAGTTTATGAGTAAAATGCAGAGTTACATGGTCTTTTCTCAATGTCTTAGCCATAAGTATACTTTTGGTAGATTCCCTTTTACTGCTCATATGGTCTATACATGCCTATATTAAAACATCTCATATGCCCTATATTCCTAATATACACCCACAAAAATTAAAAATAAACATTAAAAAAAGTGGTGAAATATCAAGAATCATTGAATTTGAGAAGAAAGCTTGTAAATCGGAAAAATGGTTCCTTAATTTTGCTTGGCTCTTGGGGAAATTGAAGTCCGAAAACAAACTTGTTTTCATTGATAATCTTTGTAGTAATTTGAAAACAAAAATGCTATGTAAATGAACAAAGAGAAGACTTTGTCATAACCATGAGAAGTGAATATTTTGTAACTGACTATTCAACTTTGTTGAATTTGAAAGTAGTCTCTAAAAGAATCAGCAGCTACATTTGCAATACCTTTCTTTTATTCAATAAAAATGAAATATCTGATTGTGTTACCAAAATCAATTCCCCACTTTAAAGCTATAAAAGATGCAGGAAAAATATCAAGCAAATTAATACCAGCATTAAGAAGACTTTTACAACCTGAAAAAATTGTAACAGAATGCTGGAGTCATTTTTAAGTAATTGTAAGACTTGAATGTCAAGGATGCATCATCCACCTGGACAGTGTGACTGCTGACAACAATACTTACCCAACAGTGGAAATGCTGGATGTCCCAAATGGGTCATTTTACCAAGCCATTCAAGTCAAATAATTCCTGGTTTGACATCTGTGTTGGGATCTCACACTGTTGGCATTGCTTGTAAATGTACCACATTGACGTTGAGAACTGATTATGATCTTATCTTAACAAAGTCTATAAGATAGTCTCCAATTCTTAAAATTTGTAGAATGCCATCTCTGTCATGATCCCATCAAGTTTATTTTTATGGAATATTTCTTACGATATGTTCCATGTGATGCTTGGCTATTCATGGTATGAGATAAACTCCAGCTATATGTAGCATTAAGGCAAGGTATAGGGCTGCTGGGTAGGGCAAGATCCAAAGATCTTTTCAAGGAGAAAAGCAAATGTAATGCTTTTCTGTCACACTTGTGTAAATCAATTACAAGAAAAAATATATGTTAAAATCTGGTTAGTTTTAAATTTATGATTTCTGATAACGTAATGTTACAAATTTATTTCTAATGATTAAAACAAGTAAATTATTTTGAAGAGAAAAAGGATTACTTTTATTTAAGTGATGAGTTATTAAATGGGGGTTTCATGTTAATAGCCATTGTTGTAGTAAAGAGTCAAGGAGTATAAAATTAAAAATATATACACTCTCAGTTTTATCAATTTTAAAAGTTATTAGGCTTAACTTGAGATTGCTACATTTCTGTAAATTTATAAACATAATAAAATACATAACTTAAAAAGTTATTGGTTCAATGTATAAGCATATTTGGGTCCAGCTAATCTCGGCCACCGCATATGACCTGTGCCATTCAAGTGGGTGAGATACCATGTGTGTATCTCAAGGCATAAAGCCCCACTCTAGAATATGCAATACAACATTTCCATTCTTGTATGTGGTAACCCAAAAATTAATTTTAGCTATAAGTAATACTAAAAGATTCTTAAAAGCTTGGTAAAAATGTTCTTACTTGTCATTTAGGGAATTTCTACTCTACAAGCTATGAAGTCTCTACTGATATTATCATTTTATGCTCTTTGAATCATCTTAATCAACTCACATTACTGATTGCCACAGGAGTATGTTAAGCTTTGAATATACAAAGATAAGATAGACACCACACCTTCATTGAAGAACTTATTGTCTAAAATAATTAATTAATAAAGTAATTAATGCAATGAGAATTTTAGGAGCATAGGAGATGCACTCTTTGCCTGACAACAATGAGTTTAGGAGTTTTGCAGGAGGCCTGAATTTCTGAGATAAATATCAAAGGATGATACAGGAAAACAAAAGAAGGAAGGGCATTTAAAGAAGAAGAAAAAGCAACACTTTGTGTAAAGTTATGGCACTACAATGCACTTGGTAGTGCTTGAATACAGACTGTGTGTTCAATTTAATTGTTAAAAAGGAGAAACGTTATAAAGGACATTGAGGAACAAAGCACAGAATTTGTGCTCCATCCTCTATGTTAAATAAGCATTGAAAAGTTTTAGTAGATGAGTGAGAGTTTCATTCTAGCCTAAAAAAGAAATTTATAAAGAGCAAGGCTGGAAAGAGAGAGCAGTGGGAAATTATGCAGTAATCCAAGTAGGAGGTGATGAAGGCCAGACTGCTAATATGAGGAAAACTGAGTAGAAAGTTGGCTTAAAAATATTTGAGAAGTAAAATTGACAAGGATTTGTGTTTGATAGATTGCTAATGTTTTATAGGGTAGGCACAACTAACACAATGTGAATGATTTAAAGTGAAAGTAATCTAGTCAGACAGTACAAACTGAAGTGCTTTTAAATAAGTGGGTCTCAAACTTGGATGCACAAAATAGTCACCTGCGGAAAACAAAAATATTAAGGTTTCATTCTCTCTTAAGGCCAATTATATAAGAATCCCTGGTGATAGGATTCAGGCATCTGTGTTTTTAAAAAGCTTCCCTAGTGGTTCTAATGTGCACACAGCATCGAACACTACTGCTGTCAAAATTTTCTCCAGATGTGATGTTGACTTATAAAACGAGAAGAATAAATAGAAAATAAAAATAGCATTAAGCACAAACTTGTATCCTGTAGTTATTACAGGCAGAATATAAAGCTCTGGTCATACTTTATATCATGATAATCCTATGAGGTAGATATTATTATCCACATTGTATAGTTAGAGGAACTAAAGTGTAGGTTGTATAAGTAAAATTCACAAAGTCATTCAGGGATTAAGTAACACAGGCTAGATTTAAACTAGAATCTGTCCAATTTTACATTCCATATACTAAAATTTTAAATTGCTTTTTCAATGTATCTGAAGCCATATAATTGCTATACGGTACAATTTATTTTAAATATTTTAAAAAGTTTACATTCTTGGCCGGGCACACTGGTTCATGTCTGTAATCCCAGACATGATTTGATTAATTAATTTTAATAAAATTAAAAATATATATACTTTCAATTCTATCAATTTTAAAAGTTATTAGGCTTAACTTAATATTGCTATTTTTCTATAAATTTGTAAACATAATAAAATACATAACTTAAAATGTTATTACTTCAATGTATAAGCATATTTGGGTCCAGCTGGAGCTGGGAGGCTGAGGCAGGTTGATCACCTGACATCAGGAGTTTGAGACCAGCCTGGCCATGGTAAAACCCTGTCTCTACTAAAAACACAAAAATTGGCCCGGCATGGTGGCACATGCCTGTAATCCCAAGTACTCTGGAGACTGAGAGAGGAGAACCGTTTGAACCCAGTGAGCTGAGATCGCGCCACTGCACTCCAGCCTGGGCAACAGAAGAAGACTCCATCTCAATAAATAAATAAATAAATAAATAAATGTATCCATTCTTGAAGTGTTATTCCTTTCTCCTTGTAAAATTTTGGAAATTCTATGGTAATGTTTAATAACTTGTTCTAGGATGTTTACAGTAAATAGAAAAGTAACTTTGGGGGAAACAAATGTTTAGCTGATAAGGGAGTTAGCAAAATAAAATGCCAATTCATAGAATAGCTTCAGACATGTTAAAAATGCAAATAAGTTAAAAGAAGAACATAGAAACTGCCCTGTCCAAATCAACTAGACTTAGCTCTGCAATTGACTTGGCACATTTTATACCATATTTCCAAAAGATGTGTGAAAGCTTTGTGAAATAAGTATTTTTGTTTTGTTTGGTTCACCAAATTTGTGACAGTCAAGGAACAAAAACTGATGTATGAAATACTTGAACTGAACATTCTGTATCAAATTCCCCTAAGCAGAGTACATATCAACAAACCTCAGTTTTATAACTCCTCTAGTTTCAAGGAAATTCTTTTGTAGTATCTAGTTAAATAAATCCTTGCCGTTTCTTGACTTCTCTGCTTCAGAAATGTTGCTTATATTATATGTTAAATTTCCTTTGTCTTCCATATGTATTCCTTTATTTATAACTGATCAATTAATGTCATTTTTAATCTCTATTCACGGTAACTTTCAGAGCCCTATTTGGAATAATTCAGTTTTCAGTACTGTTGTAATTATCTGTACTGTTAATTTGAATTTATTTTTTAGGTATTTGATGATATTGTCTTCCTTCTTAATATGTCTTCTTAAGTTTGGAATTTTGCTTTTTATATTAATTTTTAATTAATCATCTCATGTTAAGAACTTATGCTTTTTATTTCATTGACTTACAAAAGTTTCTTGGGTTCCTCAATTTATTTTTCTTGTTGTGAGAGCCTTTATGTATATCTTTTGTTTCTATCTTCTTTTATTTCATATTGCAGTATTTTGAACATTTTCATTTTATACCTTTTTATCTTATTCATGCTTGCATGCTTGCATGTTTCTGTCCATACATAATCTTTCATAAACTTTTGGTTCTCTTTTTAAGG
The DNA here is from genome assembly GCF_003255815.1 of Theropithecus gelada. Classification (NCBI taxonomy): domain Eukaryota; kingdom Metazoa; phylum Chordata; class Mammalia; order Primates; family Cercopithecidae; genus Theropithecus; species Theropithecus gelada. The sequence continues at coordinate 42,454,183 of NC_037675.1, read as the reverse complement.
TATCTCAACCTAGTTTGACTTTCCTTTCAATATACTGTGAGGGCAAGGAATTTTGTGTTTTAAGACATTCTTGTAGCTAAAGAAAAGGTAATATGAGAGGAGTTTGCTCAGTGAGGATGCCTGCAGACTACCTGGATGCTGCTCTGTTTTCTTACTGGGTTAATTTTAAAAAATGTATATAATGGCACTACAAAAATTTGTTATGTACCATATCCTTAGCATTTGGATTATTCTGTCAAGACTTCGTTTCCTTTTTAGAGAATCAGACTCATTATCTGTATTCCTGATCTCTCAGCAGTCAACTTCAACAGTCCAAACACACACAGGCCTCCATCTAATTGGTTTATCTTAAGATGTTGGCATGTTACTGAAACTTCACAGATGTAGTCATCTCCATAGTGTGGATTTTGAGGAGTTGGTACACATAGAGGAGAAGTCTCTCTCTGGCTCTGTGTGCCAGTCCAAAATCATTTATTTATTTATTTGATCCTCTTTTGAAAAAGTTAAGTATATTATCTTTCTCCCCTAACTTCCAATTTTTTATAAAAAATTTGGTAGATATTGGTATAGTCTCTTTTCATTTCTGTTTAGTCTTTTTTTTTGAAGTGTTTCATGTTGCATGAATAAACTTCTATAAGATGTTTCTACTTTTGAATTTCCTTTTTCTTTGAGACGTGAACACATATTCCTAGTTTTTAAAGAAAATAATTTGTTGAGACCAAGAGTTTTAAACTGTTGAGGCCTATGGGGCTACACAACTACTGCCTGAGCGGAAGAAGTTTTTTTTTTTTTTTTTTTTGAGACGGAGTCTCGCTCTGCCGCCCAGGCTGGAGTGCAGTGGCCGGATCTCAGCTCACTGCAAGCTCCGCCTCCCGGGTTCACGCCATTCTCCTGCCTCAGCCTCCCGAGTAGCTGGGACTACAGGCGCCCGCCACCTCGCCCGGCTAGTTTTTTGTATTTTTTAGTAGAGACGGGGTTTCACCGTGTTAGCCAGGACGGTCTCGATCTCCTGACCTCGTGATCCACCCGTCTCGGCCTCCCAAAGTGCTGGGATTACAGGCTTGAGCCACCGCGCCCGGCCGCGGAAGAAGTTTTAAATAATAAATGTAAATGATAGAATTGACTTCATACTAGATGTGGACTTAAGTACATTCCAAGAGGTGGTGAGAAATATGAGGGATTTTATAATTGATCACTTCACTTATAAAAAAATAAAAAAAATTTAATGAGGAGAAAAAATTGGGTTTAGTAGGTGGTGAAAAGAATTGAAGGAAAAAAGAAAGGAAAAAAAAAAAAACTAGGAGAAATAGTACAAACTACTGTTTCCAGTAACTTGTTGTGTTTGTAGCTTTTATCTCTCCTTTACACTCTTACCTATGCAGGGTATACACAAACATGTTAACCTTTGTGCTTGTTTTTCTTTGTTTTGTTTTTATTTTTATTTTTGTCAATCTTTCTCTTTTGCTCTGTTCCTTATTAGCATGCTCAGTGCAATCTGGAGGTTCAGACAGTCGATGGCCTCTCTGCAAGTTGAGGTAATCTCAATTGATATTGAGGTATTGCACCATTAACTCAATTATTCAACTGAATGGAGAAGCAGCACTAATGTAGTTCAGAAAAAATAATTTATTTGCTTTTGGGATGTGATTATGATGTTGCACAATAAAATGGTTACTTTTCAGAGACAGATTTGCCTAGATGAGTATTTAAATTAACTCTTCTTACTGGAGGTTCAATAACGAAATGGGAGAATAAAAAATACGTTGTATTTTGCTTATAATTATTAAGAAAATAAAACAAAAATATTTTCACCTAAAATACATATCCAGGAAACATTAAAAACAAGATAAATTACCTTTACATATTAGAAAATACAGTATTCAAAATATAAGAACAAAGATTTGTTAATATAAGACAGGTTAGTCTGATTTGGGGAGTGTAAAAAATTATCTTTTTCATAATAGGCAAAAGTACTGCCATTATTTGCTTTTGTTGTTAATGCGTATGGAAAAGTAAGAGTCACATTTATTTCAATTGTGTGTGTCAGGATTCAGAAGACTGAAAACTAATCAAATGCTTTTATTTATTTTCCCTTACTGTTGTCTGAATTCTTGCTTTATAGTTTTATGATGATTAAAATTATGATTAAGAGGAGCGAGGCATCATTAATTGGTCCAGTGGCTCTGCAGGTTTTTTTTTAATACTCTGCAGTGGATCTTTGCACCTAGATTTGTAAAGGAGTGATTTCCACAAGAGTGGAATATGTTGTCTAAGTTTTTATTCTAGCATCTGGATAAAGCTTCAAGGCATTTAATGTGATCTCAAAGCCATTCATCCATTGCAATCCCCCTGTTGTGACAAACAATGAGAATAGAGAGCTGTTTCTTAAGCTTGAGGCACATACAAAATGTGTATGTGTGTGCACATACAATGAAACAACAACACATTTTGTATCTGTATAGACACTATGGAAAAATACACTTCTGAAATCTGCTTCGATGTGCAGTGAGAATAGATTGATTATTTGTGGTTGAGATTATTTTTCATGGTGTCAGGGACTATCAGTACTTAGTTTCTTTGACCTGATACCATATGGATCAGTGCCATGATAAAACAAACAAGTAACTGAAACAAACATACTGAAGATTACAAGTGAAATGCTTTACAGTTAAATATGGAAGAAATTCTTAGTGTACTTGAGTATTATTTTACCGTATTTTTGACATACATGCATATAGTCTGTGCTTTATGATGAAGTATTTTGCAAGGGAATGGTAAATATGTAGGTTCTGTGAAGGAAGTGATAGCAAATTATTTCAGAGAAATAAAGAAGATCATGAAAGCTTGCAATTATGTGCTACAAAGTTTGATCATTTGTTTTGGTAAATGGAGATTTACTAAGTTTAGAAACAGAAGAGGCACTTACATGGTTAAATTTACATTTCTGACAGATCTTTCACGTGCTTATGTTGAGGATGGATATATATACAGTGAGCCTAGAGGTAAAGAAACTAAGATACTTATGTAACAATACAGGTGAAACATTGGGGATTGGGGCAAAAGAAGCTCTTATCGGAGGAAGGTTAAATAAATACGATTAAACGGATTTATTAACCATTAATTGAATGGGAGAGGTCCGAGGAATAATTCCTGTGATTTTGTTCTAAGTATTAGAAGAATGCTGTTACTACTCGCCCAGGTGAAAGACAGGAAAGTGCCTTTGGAATATCATATAGAGATATTTAGTAGCAGTTTATATGTATCCAAAACATAATAGATAAAGTAAAAACAAGCTCTAGAACCATTCACCTATGGGTAGTAATATACATTGTGTGATGTCTAAAATGCATACAGATTAAGAAAAAAGCGAAACATGAGCTCCACTGATAAATGAATCACAAATAAGAAATACAACTGAATGTATAAAAAATACTAAAATTCTTTCTCCCTCCAAGTTTATATATTCATTTCTACTTAATTTTTATTGTCTTACTGAGTGATTTCCAAGATACTGGTCCTCTGATAGGGCCACATTGTTTGGCCTTGGTTTTCTTTCATCCTATAAGTAGGTTTTCCTGGGAGCCTATTCAAAATTTTGATAAGAAAGGATACTTTTCTGAATGTAGTAATGATTATTTTCTCTGAAGGTTTATTTCTCCTATTTATACTGTGAGATTAGTCTTTTTCAGTGCTGAGGTTAGCAAAAAGTGATAAACAATATCACATATGCTAAATTATGTTGCTGTAAAAACTAATCTTCAAAGCTCAGTGACTTAAAGAAAAATGTTAATTTCCTCTTTATGTTAAATGCCAATGCTCTGCCCCACATCATCATTACAGCAGAAGCTTCTGATGGCTCTCACACAAGATTTATGTTCACTTTTATTGCTTAAAGCAAGTCTCATAGTTAAGCTTGATGGCAGTTGGTCAGATATACAGAATCCTTCCACAGGGAGAGGGGCAGCAAACATTTTAAACAGTACAATCTGCCACACATACTCTGTGCTCATTTACATAATCCCATTATTAAAGATACCTCAACGACATTCCCTTTTCTATCTGTTTCGTTCCTCCCTGAAGGGAGGTTAGGGGATTGCTGTTTCTCTCCTCTCTAACTAAAACTCTACTATGGCCTAATATAGTGGTATTTTTTTTTTCCTAATATACAAGTAAAGTTCAGAGGACTTGCCTAGTTGTTGCAGTTAACACAGAATCACATCACAAGTCATTAATCTGGATTTCAGCAGTGCTTCATTTTGTTTAAGTCTACCACCAAGAATGGATATAATTCTCTAAGCCGGGGTCTTCCTAATATTTTAAAAGATACTGTATGCAAGAACAATAAATACACTTTTAAAATATCCTATTCATATAAACATCATAGAAGCGATAAATGACATGGCTCCCAAAAATATATGTATTACCATTAAATGCATTTCTTTAAAAAATAATCCATTTCACTTTGACAATGAAATATTGCTGTGCAAGGGAAGCCAGTTTAAACACAACAATGATTCCATATATTCTCTAATAATTCAAGAGGTTATGAATACTATAAAAACAAGTGTTCTTTTCAAATCAAAAATAACTTACATTGTGGTGTCCACAGGCAGGCATTTTATAGGGCTACTTATTTTAATTTACATTTTATAAAGATTTATAACTCAGCATTACATTATTATAAATGAAGTAATTATTTCAGTTTTTACAAAAATAAAATATTTTATTAAGAACATTAAGTCAATATTCGGTACATAACTAGTGAAACTCCATTTTTATCCAAATTCAATGAAAATATCAATATCTAAACATTAATAGGATTCTGGATAGACTTGCTGAATATTCAACATATTTCGGATTACTAGATAGGAATATGTTGGAAGGTTGAAAAGAGCTGTTTTATGTTTATAGGAGATATGTTGTAACTTTGAACAGAGAATAAAGAAATGTTTGTTGTTCACTTAGCAATTATTATTGAGCTGTTATAAAGTGCCAGGTACTGAGTGTGAAAAAAAAAATAAACATCAACTTGTGTAATTCCAGCCAGTGTGAGGTGAAACCCATACTCCCGCAGAGGCCACCTTCTTCCAGCATTTGAGTTATCATGGTCCTAGGCATCAAGCCAGGGGAAAGAAAAATGGCATAGAGGATGGCAAATGGAAACTTTGTATGGAAAAGACCTTTAAGTCTATAAGTACACCTAATTATAAGAAAGGCTGAGAAATATCACATAATTGTATGCTCAAAAAGTAGAAAAAGAGCCCATCTCTGCCACGGTGATGAATAAGACATAGAACCTTAAGTTTAAGGCATTCACAATCTGTTTGATAAGTTAGCAGGTAAATAGACACTATACAGAGTGATGAGAATTTTAATAAATATATGTAGATGAAGATGGTACAACAGAGAACATGTTCAATGTTTTGTTGGAAAGCTTGAAAGAGTTGAGAAGTTTATAGGGAAGGTGATTCTTGAACAAAATTTTGGTAAACAATAGATTTTCACCAGTCAGATGGGGCCAGGGGGAAAGAAATTTCAAAAACGTAAGATAAAAGCACTGGAGCGTGAAACTTTACATTATGATACACATAATTGTTTATATCTTTGGAATAATATGTGACACAATTTTATGCTTTTATTTTTGATCTGCAAATAATATTGTTCTTCTTGTCTGATTTAGGGATACATCTATTTGACAAACTTGTTTGTCATCTTTTATTTTTAACTATTATCTGTCCTTTGTTTTAAATAAATCACTGGTAAATAGCATATAGTGCGGATTTATTGTTTTAAATTAATCTCAATACTTCATCTCTTATGAAATTGCATTAAATGCTATAACTTAAATATTTGGAAATATACTACCTTGTTTTGTATTTGTTCATTCTTGTAATTTACATTTTTATGTTTCATGTGAAATAAGCTAAATTATTTTATGTCTGATAGTTATTTTAAAAGTAGTGGTTATCTATAAATAATCAAATACATTTATGATTATATAATATATATTTACATAAATAACTTATTAAAGGATTAAACAAAACTATGTCATTTGACATTTTGTCATGTGACACACACAATTTAGCATCCATTTTATTTCCCTGGAACCTACAACTTATTATTCATAAATTAAAATGAGGTTATAATTAGATATTTTGATATATCATCACTTTTACACCAATGGTTTTTTAAATTATCTTTGATTTTTAAATTTAATTTAAATGTATAATAATCTTCATATAATTTGTTTTACTTATCTCTATATATTACCTTTATTTGATATTAATTTCAACCCTTGTAGGCATCTACTTTACTATTCTCTAGTCCTTTACTTTTCCACTTTTTAATATTTTATTTTGGAAAAGAAATAACATTAAAATTAATGCTTTAGGTATATAAACATAAAAATAAAAATGTAATATCCTGCACTCTTTCTGAAAGTTTGAAAAATAATTTTGCAGATCTAATTTACTTACCTTAAGTCCTTAGTTTTTTTCTTCAGTTGCCCACAGCTCATGTTCAGTGTTCTCTCCAAAATCTGTATCTAATTTATCCAATAAAATTACTTTCTTTATCTGAATTATCAACTTCTTTTACTGATAGTCATAATACATTTATAAACATAGAGCATAGAAAATCAGATGGCATTGCATGATGTACTGTAGGAAGAATCCCATAATTGCAGGCACGGTAACTGTTAAAGGAAATTTTGCTAGTCATTAGCCAAAGTTCTATTTCTTTAAATCCTGCTGTTGTCTGAGATTTCATACATGAAGTTAAATGGTATTGTTGAATTACTTTATGCTGCTATTAGCCATTTGTTTTTATGAAATAAATTTTTTCTCTTGGACAGTCAGTACAACGTTTCTCTGGAAACATTTTTTTCAGAAAAAACTGTTGGACTGCATGTCAATAAACTCTTGTCATTTTTGTGAATAAAACTGTAAGTAAAACTGTGATCTGTTCAGTCTCTGGTAAGCTTCCAAGATGAATGATTCAGAGATACCTCCAGAATCAAACACTCCCCAGTGAATTTCCTCTTTGGAGATAATCAAAATGGAGATATTCTTTTGAATATAAAATCACCTTATTTAGTTGCGTTAAAAAAATAAATCTTTTGAAAATCAAAATTATGCAGCAGTATTTTCTGAATTAGGATCAGGTTTTACAACTCAAACATTAAATATTGTATTCTATTTCAATGCACAGTTAGACAGCTTCCGATAGTGAAGAATGTCATTTTCAGCAGTAGCAAGAAGACAACTTAACACATGTTAATTTCCCAAAGTAAAGATTCCTTATTTTCTTAGCTCGTTGACAGAATGTGTATTTAAACTCCCATGCCTCTGAGTCTTATACTGTGACGTTTTCCTCCAAACTGTCAAGAAGAGCCATCTCGTGAGAAACAAAAGTTTGTTGCTTGATATTTGTGTAACTTTCCACAAGTCACCACAACAGCTTTTCTGCAAATAGCTTTTTGCATGTATCATAATTATCTGTTAACATTCACACTTTGAAGTGCTCATCTCTACTAGCTGAAACAGAGGTGGGGTTTTTAACATTTTTCTGTATCACAGAAACAGAAAGATATGTTATCAATTTTTGTGCAGCATGTTAAGTTTTATGTTAAGAATGGACAGAACACTTGTGTTCTTATTGTGTCCTTGATTGCGAATGCAAGTAAAGCTTCATTTCCATTATATTTTATTTATTTTATTTTTTGCCATTGTCTTACTATTCCAAGAGGGCTTTATTGACAGCTAAATGCAGTCTTTGTTAGTCCAATTTGGATCAGACTAGAATAACTCATGTGTTTTTACCGTGTACCCATAATTTACATAAGTAGTTGTCACTCTGGAGAGAAGAAAACCACAGGTTCCAGGTCTTCTGTTTATCACCAACGCTTTAATTATTGGATAAATTTTACAACTAGTAAAGATATCACTGTCTTATACAATCAAAGTGAGGTATAGAACAAACACCCTGCAGACAAAGCTAAAAGATGATTAATAATATCTGCTAACTCAGAAAAATCTCGTCCCTGTAACATCTTGCCACTCTAAAAGTACAAATTACAATGGCCACTTGGCTGACTGTTTACTGGTGCTGTAAAACTCAAAATCCATGACTATATCATGGTATCAATGTAAACATATGTATGTGGGCTTTTTATGAGCATCAAAATGTATTCAGTGATGATATTTGCAATTAATATGATCCACTGATATGCAGTTTCATTTTGGGTGAAATGCTTCATCAGTAAATTTATTCTTGGTATTTATGTATTCATCATTATCATCTTGATAACAATAAAGAACATTTTAATGTTTTAATTTAAAAAAATCAATAAAAGTTTGGTACGGTGGCAACATATTGTCCTCAGTTCTAAAGGCAATACATTTATGTTACCTGGTTTATGTAATCTATAAAATTTTATAGATTATAAAAAAATGTATAAAAATCTTGATGATTTTTATAGTTTCATGAGAACTAGCTGAAAGCTATCTGGAGCTTCTTTATTTATCATAAAAATATAGATAACTATTATAGGTAAGAGCAAGGAAGACATGTTGTTTATGTACAATATGAAAGTCTTTATGGGAATGCCAGTACCACAGTTAAATTTTGACCTCAGAGGAAAAAGTGTACAAATGTAGATGGTTTTTAAGGTAAGCTGGAATAGGGTTATCAAACTGGTGTGTCTCTGCAATATGTGTATACAGTCTCCTATAGATGTGCCTTTGTTATAGAGACCCAGAAGACATATCTGGATATTACTCTTATGTGGCAGAACATTGACAACCCGTAGAAGCCTCAGTTATCTCCTCCGATTCATATGATAGCATCAACAATAGACATTTCAATTATAATCTGCACAGAACACTATTATCTCAATTTTCTGCTCCCTGCTACCATAAACAACCGCACAGTAGTTTTCATCTTGCACTACATTTGCTCAGACACTGTTACTTCCATTCTTAGTTTTGATCTGATTAATCATTTTGTTTACTGAAGAATGTTATTAGGGTTTAATCTTTTATTTGAGGAAAGATACTCATCAGTAGTGTCTTTTCTAAAACCTTCTACAGCTGTCATTAATTTTTCCTTATTTGCTCACAATAATTTATTGAGTTATAGAATCCTTGAGACGTTAACACTTTTCATGCTAAATATTGCAAATATTGATGATACGGTTGAATATTTTCTAGAATTTGATGATGTAGATACAAACTTTGAAACCATTATAATTCCACTTTTGTATTGTACATATACACTTTGGGACTAGATGCAAGATTATTTTGTTTAGACATGAAGTCACAATTGTCCAGTATAAGAAGTTTTTCTTCAAGTTTTCCTGTGATTATCAACTTTAATATATTTTGTTTTTTCTTTTAGAAAACTTCCTTCCAAAGCTTGAATAATTTATACCTAACAGTCTCTCATTATTTCTACAAAAATTTTTTACCAGCCTTTGTTTATTTTTCTTTGAATTCTTAGAAATGTTTTAAATTTCATATCTAAACAATTTTTAGTGATTTAGTTTTCATTTACCATTTTATCAAAGCAGATTTTTTAAAAAATGAATACTATGTTAATTATATATTTTCATGCTAAAGTCTTGTTTGTGATATTCAACACATATTACAAGGTGTTTTGGAAAAAAGTCAGCGAGCTTGTCTATAAAGATGCTTCTGCAATTTCTGAAATAATATGCAGTAAAAACTTTAGAATAGTTATAATTAAAGTAAATTTTGTGATTGCCTTATTTGGTAATATTGTATTCAATACACATTTTAGTAAAATGTACTTTCATATCCATTTTCTTATTTAGCTGCAAATTATGGTATTCTTTAATAAGGATCAAGAATAAGTATACTTGTAAGGTCAGTGTATGCTTAGTAATGGAAATAGTTCTAATTCCATAGAAGATATTTCAGGATGTCTCTTAAATTGTTCTTTAAACTTAAGTGAGCTCTTTTTTTAAAAAAAAAAAGTTAAGAAGTAGTCTTTTTCACAAATGCTGTGCTGAATACCCATATACGAAAGAATGAATTTGGATCCCCAATCCATAGAATATTAAAAAAAATTAACTCCAAATGGATTATGGAGCAAAATGTTGCTAAAACTTTAAAACTCTACTAAGAAACAGAAAAGAAAACTCACAGAATGAAACACAATATTTTCAAATAAAATATCTAACAATAGACCTACATTCAGGATATATAACAAAATCATAAAGCATAATGAAAAGGCATAACCCAACTTAAAGATGATAAAACAATTTTTGAGTAGACATTTTCCCAAAGACTTACAAAAGGTACACAAAAAAGTGCAAAACTTCATTAATCATTACTTAAATGTAAGTCAAACCACATTGAGGCACAACTTTATATTCATTAGGATGGCTGTTGAAAAGACAGATAATGTAAACTGCGTGACGGCACTTTGGAGAAGTTGAAACCCTATACATTATAAAATAGTGCAGCCACTTTGGGAAAATGTTTGGTGGTTTTAAAACTTGTTTTTCCCCTTCCAAGTCTTAATTTAGGTTTAGTGGGGTATATGTGCAAGTTTCTTACATGGGTAAATTGTGCGTCATGGGGGTTTGGTGTGCAGATTATTTCATCACCCAGGTGATCAGCATTGTACCCAATAGGTAGTTTCTCTATCCTGACCCTCCTCCCACCCTTTACCCCCAAGTAGGCCTCAGTATCTATTATTTCCTTCTCTGTGACCGTGCATACTCAATGTTTAGCTCTCACTTACAAGTGAGAATGTTCAGCATTTGGTTTTCCTTTCCAGCATTAATTCACTAAGGATCTAAGGATAATGGCCTCCAGCTGCATCCATGCTGCTTCAAAGGACATGGTGTTACTCTTTTTTATGACTGTGTAGTATTACGTGGTGTGTATGTACAACATTTTCTTTATGGACATCTAGGTTGATTCCATGTCTTTGCTATTGTGATCGTTGCTGCAGTGAACATATGCATTTATGTGTCTTTATGGTAGAATGACGTATTCCTTTGGATATATATCCAGAAATGCAGTTGCTAGGTCGGTTGGTAATTTTAAGTTCTTTGAGAAATCTCCAAATGGATCTCCACAGTTGCTGCACTAATTTACATTCCCACCAGCATTATATAAGCATTTCTTTTTCTCTACAACCTTGCCAGCTTCTTTTTTTTTTTTTAACGTTTTAGTAATAGCCATTCTGACATGTGTGAGATAGAATCTCAAGTAGTTTTGATTTGCATTTGTCTAATGATTAGTAATGTTAAGCAGTTTTTCAAGTGTTTGTTGACTGCATGCATGTTTTCTTTTGAAAAGTGTCTGTTCATGTCCTTTGTCCATTTTCCAGTGGGATTTTTGTTTTTTGCTTGCTAAGTTCCATAAAGATTCTGTATATCAGAATTTTGTCAGATTCATAGTTCGGAAATATTTTCTCATCCATTCTGTAGGGTGTCTGTTTACCCTGTTAGTTTATTTTGTTGTGCAGAAGCTCTTTAGTTTAAACGGATCTCATTCGTCATTTTCGTTTGTGATTCAATTGCTTCTGACATCTTCATCATGAAATCTCTGCCAGGGCCTATGTCCAGAATGGCATTTCTTAGGTTTTCTTCTAGTATTTTTATAGTTTTAGGATTTATATTTAAGTCTCCATTCCATCTTGAGTTATTTTTTTGCATATAGTGAAAGGAAAGAATCTGGTATCAATCTCCTGAATATGATTAGCCAGTTTTCCCAGCATCATTTATTGAATATTTCCGTATTGACTGTTGTTGTCAACTTTGTTGGAGATCAGATGGTTGTAGGAGTGCAGCTTTATCTCTGGATTCCTTACCCGGTTCCCTTGATTTATGTGTCTGTTTTTGTACCATAAACCATGCTGTTTTGCTTACTATAGCACTGTCTTCCAAAATGTTTAAACTAATTTACACTCCCACAAACAGTACATAAACATTCCTTTTTCTCCACAACCTGGCTTGTCCCAGGGGCAAGATAGCCCTATTTTGTCTAGATCTAACAGTCAACACAGGCCAAAGCCACCTAGAGAAACATGGTAAGTCTTGTGGAATGTGTATTGCGGGCCATGTTCCACGGTAGCCGTTCATGCCCCAAACCCATTGGACTCTGTGCAGGCTGAAGTCCTGTCCCTGCCAACTCTCCAAGCTCTCTCTTCCAGGTTAAATGTCCTTGGTGGTCCTGGTGTCTCCTTCATCTTGGATTCTCAAGTTCTGTTATTAGAGTGGGTCACTGCATGCCTCTGAGACTCACTCCTTCCTCAAGAACCACTGGGGGCCGGGATTGAGTCCTTGAGCTGGGCAACTCCAGGGATCATTCCCACCTTCTTCCGGCTTTAGCCCAAGGTCTGCATCATTTCTCCGTTCACTCACAATGCCTTTCTGTTGAAGATCTGCCCAAAGTGTGTTGGTTTTCTTAACGGTTTGGTCTCACAGTGGGAGAAGCTCTTCCTGGTTGCCTCTAGTCAGCCATCTTGACTTTTCTCAAAGCAGATATTAATTTTACTGTTGTGATTTTTTAAAACATTTTTTTTTCTGTCATTTTGTACATTTTATCCTCCACCTTCCCATGTTTCTCTTTTCTCACTCTATTTTATTGGGAATATAGGAAAGTGAAATATAGACATTTTCCCAATCCTCAACTTAATATCCAGTTAGTTTTTTTTCTTTTTTACAAAATTTCTAGGATTTTCTCTTTTTTGTTGTTGTTTCAACTCTAATTTTCTCATTGTAATTCCACAAGTCTCAGTCTGCTCCCCTTTTCTTCATCAATGGAGAACAATAGTTTTCGAATATTCTGTAAATAAACAGGTTGAATAGAAAGTCATTGACTCTCTTACTGTTTAACTACACATGTGCGATTTGCCTCAGAGAATAAAAAGCTAGACAACAAATTAATGGTCACAAATAACAGCTTTTATCCAAAGACTAGCATCACAGTCCTTTTGTGTGGCACCACTAACTAAGGTAGGGTCTTCAGTTAGAGCTGCCTAGTTTTTTGTGGTCACTGGAAAATATACTACTGCTGTCTACCCTTATTCTAGTCCAAGAGCAATATATAAAGGATAACACTTTCCTACATGTTCATACTCAACACAAACTTTTCTTAGCAGTCTTCTTTCCTTTGCCTAAGTTTATGTAATTTTACATCTTAAAATGCAATATTTACCCAACAGTATCCTTTTCACCGTGTTTATGCTACACACTAACAGTTGCAGGCTCTGAACACATGTTAAATTAGAAAATATGTTTGATAATAGTTTGGAAGGAAAACAGCTCTGGATACCTCTGAGAAGGGTTTTTATAAATAAAATAAAGCTACTTAATTATCAATTATCAGAATTCCTAAATACCCTATCTAGAGTTAGATGCTACAGATAAATCTATATCTAACATTTTTTTTTCTCTGCATTCTCCTTGTGTTACAAATGGATATTACATTTAAATGCTCCTGTTGTGTTCTTCATTCAAATCTGAATGCTTCAGGTTAGTGGACATGATAGCCTCTGGGCCATGATATTTCTCATTATTTATATCAAGGGCTAATGTGTTTTTAAAAATCTTCATGAGGCCGCCGCGGTGACTCACGCCTGTAATTCCAGCACTTTGGGAGGCCGAGGTGGGCGGATCACGAGGTCACAAGATCGAGACCACGGTGAAACCCTGTCTCTACTAAAAATACAAAAAATTAGCCGGGCGTGCTGGCGGGTACCTGTAGTCCCAGCTACTCTGGAGGGTGAGGCAGGAGAATGGCGTGAACCCGGGAGGCGGAGCTTGCAGTGAGTCTAGATCCCCTCACTCCACTCCAGCCTGGGAGACAGTGAGACTCCTCTTAAAAAAAAAAAAAAAAAATACTTCATGAGATTTTAAAAAGACAATGTGGATAATGATGATAAGTTAATCCCTAACAACTACTTAGTATAATACTTTATAATGAAGAACTTTATTTGTTTTGTATATTTTATTTTAGGAAACACCCATGGAACAAGGATTCATACAAGTTACCTTTTCCACATTGTATACAAATATCAGATAATTACATGGTAATTCTGGAATGATTTTTTTTTCATTTTTTTCTCAATGCATTTTTTCAATGTTAACAATCACACATTATTTAAAATGTAGACTTTATTTTGTCTACCTTACGTTTTTCGATACTTCTTTTATCTCAATCTATTTTATTATCTGTTTCTCTAATAAGAAAAACATTCTTTTGTATTTCACTGAGAAAGCGAACTTTTTACATGCATATACACTTTATCTTGGAACCATATAACATTTTTCTCATATAATTTAGGTAAATTTTCATCTTTTCTACTACTTCAGATGTATTGATAAGCCATTCTAATTGTCTTCCTAAAAACTGATCTTTGGATGAAGAAACTGAAAAGCCAAATTTTAGAAAATGTTCTAGATATTTTGGCTGGTCGTGGTGGCTCGCACCTGTAATCCCAGCACTTTGGGAGGCTGAGGAGGGCAGATCACTTGAGGTCAAGAGTTTGAAACTAGCCTGTCCACCCCATCTCTACTAAAAATACAAAACTTAGCCTGGCATGGTGGCCAGCACCTGTAATCTCAGCTACTTGGGAGGCTAAGGTAGGAGAATGGCTTGAACCCAGGAAGCAGAGGTTACAGTGAGACAAGATCATGCCACTGCACTCTAGCCTGGGCGATACAGCAAGAATCCACCTCAAAAGAAAAAGAAAAAAAAAAAGAATTTCCTTTCTCTATTTTATATTATGTGCAAGCACTTGCAAGTTTCTTTAGAATCTCTGATACAATTGACAGATAAAGCAAATAACTAATTTTCTGGTATTTAGCAGTATTTGTTGCTAAATGTTGCCAGATATTCAGTTTCTGCTATGAAAATCAAGATAAGCTCAGTGCTTTTGCCACATTAGGGCAAACTTTAAGCATCTCTCACCCTTTGCTGAGAACTTCCCTTCCTGTGCATGTCCATGTTTGCTCTGAGGAGCCTAGTCTTATATATTGGTATTGCTAGAAATTGGCCCTCTGTGGGCACTTGGCAATCAGTTCTCAATGGTGGTGGCTAAAATGCGACTGATTCCTCAAAATTCATCTCCTCAGAGTCAATTTTCTAAATGGTTCCTTCAATTTTGGTAAAATCAATATTCTAAATTTACCAATTTGCAGATTTATCAAAATGATACTATTAAATATTTATGTTGCAGTTTGGATATATGAAACTCTTAGTCCCTTTGGAGACAATATTGATTCTCTCTCTCCTCATGTTGTCTTTCTCTACACTAGACCACACTCATTTCCAGAAGCAGAGAGTTGAGTCAAAAACAAAGGATTCCCCCACAAGTATATTAAGAGAAAAACAAAACTGAAACTAAAACTTCACAGAAACCTCAAGTATCCCATTGAATGACTACATTCGTTAACATGAATTACTGTATACCTTATAATTAATATGAGTTACAGAAAATGTTACAAATAACTAAAAGTAACAAGTAAATGAATAGAATTGGCTAGTGACAATTTGAGTTTTATGAAGTGGCTCTGGCTAATGGGTTTTGTTACATTAGCTAGATTTGAGAGTGGCTCAACTCTCTAATCCTGAACCTTTCATCATGTTCTTATGCCTTCTGCTTCTCCTTCAGGTAAGGATCACATCATCCTGAGTGGCAAATACCTCTGAGTTAGGAAAGTTCACCGAATTTAAGATCAATTGCAGTGTAACATACCAGTTTTGCAATTTGGTTTCAGATATAAACTAAAGCTCACAGACAACTCTGCTCCTTTTAAAATATTTTCCCATTCTTGAAGAAGTTAG
This sequence comes from Theropithecus gelada, assembly GCF_003255815.1. Lineage (NCBI taxonomy): Eukaryota > Metazoa > Chordata > Mammalia > Primates > Cercopithecidae > Theropithecus > Theropithecus gelada. Next base: position 42,438,359 of record NC_037675.1, on the reverse strand, counting down.
TGAATTCCTAAGGAGATAATTTTGGACGCTGGAATATCCAAACTTTTTGTAATTAACTTAGAGTAATATTTTGTATTTTTTCCTTTTAGGTATTATTATGGAAGTATTATTGAAAAATAAAGAAAATGAATATTTCATATGTTGGGACATTTTTATTTAAGATTCTAACTTTTCACATGTCATAATATTTGCATCTGTCTTAAGTTTTCCTCATGTTCTTCATTATGTTTTATTAAACGCAATTTGGGTTTTTTTCAAAGTAATGTATAGACAAAAATATATGTTCATATTTTGAACCTAAGGCATGCATTACAGTTTAATGGAAAGGTAAAAATCACCCCAGAAAAAGACAATAGTTGATTAAATATTAGCTGACAAATTTGCTGTACAAAATATTAGTTGGCTAATATAGTATCAAAAGGATTTTTTTTGTCATTTGGATGACAACATTTAAAACAATTTGAAAGACTGCTTTACATTTATTACTGTTAACCTCTCATTATTTATGGTCTCTGTATTTAATAAGTTAACTTTATGAAGGAAAAGATCAGAATGGTTTCATGCAATGTAGGAGACGTTTGTCTCCATATGTCAATGAACTTCACAAAAAAAATGCTCCTTGATTTCTCATGTTAATCCCAAAGAAATGTTACTTTATTGCCTGTCATGTGTGCTCTTAAGTACAACATTATCTAAACTAGTAATGAATAGATATTCTAATACCAAAGTGCTTCTATCATCATTGACAAATTGAATTTAAGGGATGGTGAAAATATTCCATATATGCCCTGCTTAATAGAATAGCTAGTAGCCACATGTGGCTACTGAGCCCTTGAAATGGGGTTAGGACATACGTTTAAATTGTATGCAATTAAAATACAATTTTTAATAGTTTTGTATGGCTGGTGGCTACCCTGTTGAATACTTCAATGTTAAACCAATCTCTGACCAACATCCATATACCAGATGCATAGGTATGGATATAGATAAATATAGATTTAATAATTATGCCAGGGAAAAGGGAGTACAGGCTAAATATAAATTTACTATATAAAAAAGAGAGGACTTTAACCTCAATTTATGGATTAAACAACAATACCTAAGCAGGAGGGGAAAAAGTGTCATAATAGCAGTAAACATTTAATGTAAATATTAAATGCAATTTTAAGAAGAGTTAATGGGATAAAAAAATGCAAAAGTAACAATGTTCTAAAGTATATTTTAAACATCGTAAGAACAATATCCTGCAACAACAGTTATTTTGATTATTTGTTTACTAATTTATATGTATGTATTAATATATGCACTTATATCATTTCTGCTTAAATATAAGCATAGATAAAATATCAACTCACGTTATACAAACATTGATATTGCTACATTTTGGAAGATTGCTCTTTGGGCTCATTTTAATTCAAATAATTCCACTGAAAGGTCTCAGAACTTCAAAGAAAAACCCATGAAATTTATAATAATTCTAAAATTTGTAGAGGTATGTATGCATTTTATGGCAATGAAATCATTTTGGAAATACGGAAAAATATAAATTTCAGGCACAGCAATCTTTCCTAAGAATATAAAAACAAATAAAACCTACCATTGGATTCAAAAACTCGTAGTGGAATACTACATAGCCATAAAAAAGAATGAGATCATGTCAGACATGAATAGAGCTGGAGACCATTTTCCTTAGCAAAGTAACACAGGAACAGAAAATCAAATACTGCATGTTCTCACTTATAAGTGGGAGCTAAATCATGAGAACACATGGTCACAAAGAGGGGAACATCACACACTGAGGCCTTTCTGTGGGTGGAGGGTGGGAGGAGGGAGAGGATCAGAAAAATAACTAACTGGTACTAGGCTTAACACCCAAGTGATGAAATAATCTGAACACACCCCCATGATACAAGCTTACCTATGTAACAAATCTACACATGTACCTCTGAACTTAAAAGTTAAAAATAATAATAACCCTCATGTTCTAGTCAAGGAAATATTCATGTAAATAGTAAGTTTATTAATATAGAATTGTGAGTGAGATTATAAAGCTGTATACATGGTTAAGTGGTAGTAAAAATGAGGGAGGATTTGTATATTCTATGCATGAGATATCAGAATGGTTTACAGAGAAGGAGGTGTCCAGGTAATCAGGAGTGGAAAAGAAATGCTAGGCAGAAGTTCCAAAATGAAAACAAACAAACAAACAAAAAGGTAAAGAAATAATAATAATAATAATAAAAAACACCATAGTGAATGGAGCTTGTGAGCTAGAGCCAGAGAGAACACTGTTGATTAAACTGCAGTAGTATACAACAAATTGTTAACAGTGATTATCTCTTCAGTATTAAATTAGGGTGTGGTACTCTGTATTGTTTGAACATTTACAATTCATTATGCATTCAGCTAATACTTATTAAGCACATAAAATGTGCCAAGTCATCTTCTAGGTGTCAGGAAACCTAGGAAACAAAACAAAGTCATCAGTGTGTGATCCTTTTAAAATCAGAAGAAACAATAAAAATTCCTTGAATCTCAACTACTTCAAGAAAATAAACACGTGAGAACAATTTATCTCAAAAAAAAAAAAAAAAAAAAACTGGAGTAGTAGGCAGAAAACAAATTTATGCTAGAAATAGAAGAATTTATGTTGTTACCCTTAGACAAACCAAATCTTAAAGGATATCCTCCTTACACTTGATTTTTGTGAGGAAATGGGTTTTTGCTTTTTAATAAATGATCTGGGTGTGAGTTAGAACTCAGTACTTGTGTAATAAATTTTGATTATAGATATGTTGCTGTAGATCTCTGTCTTAACATTTAAAACAAATATATATATGTGGAATATATATATATATATTTGTGGAAGGGATGTATGCATGTGTGTGTATATATGCATATGTATACGTGTATATGTATATATGTATTGCATATATGTATATGTATGTGTGACTCTACGAAAGTTTATATATAAGGAGAATGTAAATGTGTATGAGACTATAAATATAGCTATATCTAGCTACAAAACAAAGTTAATTAAATATATTTTAAAATTTATATCTGTCTTATATGTCCTTAAAAAGACTGCAAGTGGAACTGTCATTTGTTCATTTTTCTTATTGTGTCATTCATTGAATAGTATTCCATATCTCCAAAAACAAATCTGTGTTTATTTAGTGCCTGCTTTGAAAGAGCACTTGTGTTATATGCTGTGGTATACTATATTTAATTAGAACTGATTAGCTTCATTTAAAAATAAATCCATACTTTTAAGTAGCAGTTGCATTTAGATAACTTTCTTTTTAATTATTTGCTATCTAATATTTGATTCTTCTGGAAAAAAAATCCACACAGATTTTTGTGTATACTTTCCAAACCTGTTTGCTAACTACCTTGCCTGCTTACATTTTTCTGAAATTTTTATGGATTTCTACATAATTTGAATTAAAGTCAACCTCAGGGTATAATGCAACCCTATATTTGTTTTAGTAAAGCTGATCTGAAAAATCTCAAGTTGCAGCAAAATATGATAACCCTTTATATTCCCAGATTTTCCACATGAAAATGTATTAAAATGCTGACTAACAAAGAGAGTTATTTGGAAATTCATTTGTGTGTGTGTGTGTATGTATATATTTCTATAGTACTTCCTAGATTACATTCCTATATATTCCTATGGTACATTCCAATATTATTTATGTACCATTTTCATACAGCATTAAATACAATAGGTCATGCTAACACTTAATATGTGTTCAAAGTCTGACTTTGCAACATACTGACTGGGAACTTAGGTAAATTAGTTTACCTTTTTATACCTCCGTTTCCTCAACAACAATGGGAAGATCATAAAATATCCTCATGAAATTGTTGTGAAAATTAAAATAAATACTTAGCAAAGCACATAGCAAACAGCCTGGCAAATGTTAAGAACTTAGAACCTGGGGTGCCTGAAAAACTCCTATTTCAATACACATTTTTCAACCTTTATTAACTTAGGGAAGCTAGTTATTTAAATCCATGTATGCTTATCTGTAACAATAGAGATAGTAAGACTACTTCCCTCACATATCTGTTACAAAAGAATGACATAGAATAAAACCTACTATTGATACCTTGTTAATTCTTTAATGATTAACAGCAGATTGACTTTGTGAAAGATTGTGATGACTTCCTAATGCTTCATTGGTAAAATCTTCAGCAAGATACTTTCAAACCTCAACTTCAGTCTCTATGTCCTATCATTCTATGTTAAGTGATTATTGATCAGTACATGATGCAATTTTGTGATTGTATACCACTTTTTCCCTGCATACCTAGTGCAATTTTGTTTATTTTACCAGTTACGCATCAAATATTCCTCTTGATGTTCTCATGTTGAATTGAATACTCCTATTTTTGTACCTGTATTTTTAAATCATGCACTAAGTATAATAGTCTTCACTCTCTATTTTATTTTTTGTTTTCTTGTTTAGGTAATAAATTTCTAAAGACAATATAGCATTTCATTTTCTATTTGTCTGTGTCTAATATTTAAAATTGTAGGATAGTGTCAGTGACTTATACCTATGTGTCACCATATATATATGATGTTCAAATGAATAATAAATGTAAATATATTCAGCATGTATGGTTAACAAATCTATATTTGCACTTCAGCTTTACAAAACATCACTAATTAAGAATAGAGAAAAAATATTGAAGTGTGATATGAAAATGTTTAATTATATTTAAGTTTACCATTTTAATTAGTTTATTGTTACTTAAAATTTTTAAGTGTTTTCAAGAACAGAAAACCAAACACCACATGTTCTCACTCATTGGTGGGAGTTGAACAAGGAGAACACTTGGACACAGGAAGGGAGACATCACACACCATGATCTGTTGAGAGGTGGGGGGCTAGGGGAGGGATAGCATTAGGAGAAATACCTAATGTAGATGACAGGTTGATGGGTACAGCAAACCACCTTGGCACATGTATTCCTATGTAACAAACCTGCACGTTTTGCACATGTATCTCAGAGCCTAAAGTATAAAAAAAAAAAAAAAAAATCGGCCGGGCGCGGTGGCTCAAGCCTGTAATCCCAGCACTTTGGGAGGCCGAGATGGGCGGATCACGAGGTCAGGAGATCGAGACCATCCTGGCGAACACAGTGAAACCCCGTCTCTACTAAGAAATACAAAAAAATAGCCGGGCGAGATGGCGGGCGCCTGTAGTCCCAGCTACTCGGGAGGCTGAGGCCGGAGAATGGCGTGAACCCGGGAGGCGGAGCTTGCAGTGAGCTGAGATCCGGCCACTGCACTCCGGCCTGGGCGACAGAGCGAGACTCCGTCTCAAAAAAAAAAAAAAAAAAAAAAAAAAAAAAAAATCAAAGTGTTTCATATTATTCATAAGATTTACTTCAGTAAAAATTGACAAACTTTTACCAGACTATATTCTGAGGAAAATACTTTTATTTTATTCTCTGAGTCAGATAAAAGGTTTTTATCATCATGAACTAAATATGTGGATGGTCATTTATAATCTCATTACAGACTTCAAATTTATGTGCAGTAAGGAAGAATATTCTGCATCATAATTGTAAACCAAAGTAAATTATACAGATGAAAGTATACTTAGCAAAAGATTTATACACAGAGCTAACTCCATGTAAAAATAAATATAAGCACTCCAAACAAACAAATCCTTTTAGAAACAGCAAGGAATAAGATAACACCACATATAAAATAAATCCAAGATTTCTTGTGCTGTAAAGTCATACACAATGAAAGAACTCTTCTCAAGGTAGGCAAATTAATATTAGCATAAAGCATATATTTAAATTATAGTACTATGAATTTAAAAAATAATTTTAATAAGTACTAGCTTATTTTTCAGTGTTCATATGTCAGAACTCAGATGTAATAAGAGAACTTTAAGGCTTATTTCTGTGAGAATTTTACAACACTGGTACTTAAAATTACCTTTTAAGAAATATCTGTAATCAAGAGTAAATATACAAACTTATCTTACTCATCTGCTGAATACTGACAATTTTGAACCTCAGTATCTCAGCATTTTAATCTGTATTTTTATAGTTCCATGTATAACACATTATCCTGTCATTATCTAATAGCCCGAACAATTTTACTGTTGTTCATTTTGAGTTATAGACACATAAGATTCACATCAGATAACAGTATAGGTGCTCTAAATGTAAATATGGAAAGACCCTTAAAAGTAAAGTTAACACAGCAGACTATAAACGCTTTTTAATACAACCTTTCTTTAAGGTAATCAGTCTTTTCTATGCCACAGGCTACGGCAATAAAAAACTGAACTGGTATCCCTTGTCTAGAATCTTAAGAAAACGGCAGCTGTTCATCAAGAGCATTTTAGTTTTTACCAGAGCTGCAGCTGTAACTCACATAATTCATGTGGTACATTGGAGTTGTCCATCTGGTGGGTGCTGAATTCACGGTTGACTAATCATCTGTAATAGAATTCCTGTCTAGTTGTTTGTGCATAATACTATATTCTAATGACTCCAGATCATTTATCCTGCATGGATTTAGAGGAAAATATTATTCAATTTCCTCTGGAGAAATGCTATAAAACAACATTAGAAAGTAATTTTATTAAAAGCAAAACTCCAGACATTTGAAAACATTTATCTATCACTTATCAAACTGCTAATATGGATTCATACAAATTTGAATCTCTATAAAATTCTAGTGTTCCTTAGGTCTCCCAATCTAACTTTATCTGTTTGTCAATGACTATTGTTAACCCTTAACATTTATTTAGTGCTTACTATTGGTCAGGGACATTTAAGAAAATATAGGTATTATTATAATTTATGAAAGTCCTAGAACAAATTTATTAGTTGAGTATTATTATTATATTGATTATAATAAGTACACTAATTTAAGCTAGTAATACCATTATACAAATTAATTTGGCACTATTATTAATATTTAAAAGAAAATTCTAACTTCAAAAGAGATACAATTATTTGCTCAATCTAATTATTCACTCATTCAGTAATCACATAATTATAGATTCTATACTCTAACCACTTGGATAAATGCTTGCATAACAGTAATGAGCAAGTTTAATTTGGGTCATTTAGTTCTTAGTGATGCAATTAAAATATAATGTGATAGTAGATGTAGAGATTATTGTGTAAGCACCCCAAAAGAAGCTAATTGATTGTTAATTTTCATTGTTAGAATTGGAAATTGTTTTTGCTTACAGTGTGTCCATTTGTTTTATTTTGGAAACAATATCTTACTTTGTTGAGGGACACGGCCCTTTCAGTTTTCTGTCTACAGGGTTCAAAATTAAACACACTTATTTCTTAAGTACCAGGAATAAACATTTAAACTATACCTGGCCTATTAGAGGATTCTATCCTCTTGTCAGTTATTAGTTCAGAAGTGTAAACTGAATGAAGCCAATAAGGTACACATTTTAGATGGTTTTGACCTCAAAATGAAAGGAACATTCACTTTTTCTTTGTGCCAGAAACAGAAAGAATACTAAGCTGGAACTACCACAGTTGTTAATCCTAAGAGATCTGTCCAGAATGGCAGGCAACACAGAAGAAAGCGGTGAGAAAAACAATAACAAAGAGGTTAGATCTGGGCAATATTATGGAAAGATGGAATCAGTTGTGCTTTAAACCATCTCTGGCCCTGGAGTCTTAGTTATAATAGTAAAAAATATTATTTTCTCTAAAGTAGTTTAATCTGATACTCAACCCTTGTAACCCTAAATCCTGATAATTACAAATACACAAAGCCAAGGCTCAAAGAATTAAAAAAGACACTGAATCTTACACATTTGTATCACCTTCCTGCTTCCTCCAATCTAATCAAGATCTTTTATTGAAAGGCCTTCTAGAAATCAAATTTATAATTTTTAATAAATCTGACTGTACCTTTTCTTTTCTGAGACACTGCCAAAGTTTTGTGAGATAATGTTCATTCTGCTTGATCTTATCAATAAGTTTTGTTACTAATCTTTCAGGGGCCAGGTTTTGACAAAAGCGTAGGGAGAAGAGTCACTCCAAATAATAATTTGAGAGAGAAATAATTGGAAATTTATATATAAGGAAAAATTAAAGTAGTAAGGTGTGAACAGCTTGGCAACATCACAATAAAGATGAATACGCTAATGTTAAAGTTCAGGAAATATATTATTATAAATAAATAAAAACAAATTGTGAAAAAATAATACACATTAATCAAGCAGATGAAAAAGGGAGGGAAGTGTCCAGAGGAAAGGAAGATGGTACAAGAAAATCATTACAGGATTTTTGAAAGTGCCAGATGTGAGAATGTAAAAAGTCATAAATACTCGTCAAGTTTTTTATAACTATGCAGTGCCATTTGTGTGATAAGTTTGTTAGGTTCTGGCTAAAGAATGTTATTTAGGCCGGGCGCATTAGCTCACGCCTGTAATCCCAGAACTTTGGGAGGCTAAGGTGGGCAGATCACCTGAGGTCAGGAGTTCGCGACCAGCCTGACCAATGAAGAAACCCCGTCTCTACTAAAAATACAAAATTAGCTGGATGTGGTGGCGCATGCCTGTAATCCCAGCTAATCGGTAGGCTGAGACAGGAGAATCGCTTGAACCCAGTAGGCACAGATTGTGATGTGCCGAGATTGTGCCATTGAGCTCCAGCCTGGGCAACGAGAGCAAAACTCCATCTCAAAAGAAAAAAAAAAAAGAAGAATGTTAATGAGGATAAAGAAAGTCTTTACTCTCATAAAGCACAGTGTTTATCAGGAAAACATAAAATCTTGCAATATGTTACAAATGTTCAAGCAATCAAAATTTCACAATTACTCTAGCTTGGAATATGAGATAAGGATGGAAAAAAGTAAGCTAGACAAATTTTAAATCCTGAAGTGATTGGTAAGTTCTTTTTAGGAGGTTGCTCTATGGATCTGATATCCATAAAATAATTATTGGCCATAAATACAATCGATGAGTCAATCAGGAGCAGAAAATAAGCCTGCTGACTCCCAGTTTTGTTTCCTTTCCACAACACCATTCACAAACACATTAGAATTAATAAGCATTATTCATTCTTACAAGCTCCAAAGTATGCTGACAGTAATTTAAGATCTCATATATTTCATCTTCTCATTGATGACCACACAAAATAGCTCTGCGCTAAATGAACAAAAATGTGAATCCATTTCTAGTGTTTTCTCTGTTTCTCTTCCTTTACCCCCTGTGTGTGTATGTGTGTTTCTCTCTCATCTCTCAAGTATATATTTATCCTTTATATGTCTCTGTCTTTTAAACATTTATTCATCTAGCCTAGCTTTAAATTAATAATAATAACTCATATTTCTTTAAGGTATAATTTAAAATATCAATTTAAACTATCTATGAGGTTGTAGAACTAGTCATAGTAATTTAAAAATTGCATTTACTTTTCATTTGATGTTGATTGCGTGGTTTTAAAGAGATCTCAGTAGTTATAGTTGATGAAACAATGACGTACAGTCAGGCAAAAGTCTAAAATAAAATTTAGGGAATTGAGCAAACGTACACCATTAATAATGTCTTATTATAATATTGAACAAGAACATAATTTTGTCCCAATAATCACAAAATCTCAGTGCCTTTCAGAAAAGTTATCATCAGAGTTAAATTTGTGAAAAACAGTCTAAAGTTCTTAGTTCATACTTTTGAATTAAAACTAATCTATTTAATATTACCTTCCTAACATACTATCTACAAGCGTGCATTTACCTATTGCAGGGAAAGTTTCCTAAATTGTATTGGTTCATTTGAGTAGTTACATTATAGTTAATATAATATTAACATTAATATGAGTCAGGAGGCTGTGGGAAAATAAACCAAATCTTTCTGCCTGTTTGTACTCTCATTATCAGCCTCCTTGTAGATTTGTAGTAATCTACAGATAACTACATAATATAAAAAAGTCAAGTTTCTACCCTAGAAGACCTCCTCTTCTCATTTTGTAATCTCTCCCTAAGTGATATAATTTTACCAAAGTTTCAAATACTCCCAGCTGCTTAAACTATTTAAATCCCTAGTCTTATCCTTTCTACTAATATAATATACCTAGTCCTCTGGTGGACTGTTACAAGACTCTTCACATTTACAAATCTGCAAATAAAACTTAGGAAATTCTCATCTAAACATGTTCCTCATCTAAATAACAGCACCACTAATTTTTCTGCACTGCCAGAAACCTAGGGGTTATCAACAATATCTATGTCCCCTGTACCTACTCTATCCAACCTGTTTGAAAATTTTGTTTTATTTCCCAAATCTATGTCTAATCCAATGAGTTTCATTTCTACTATTATTCCCCTAGACCAAAGCTACCATCAACCCTCACCATGACAATCTCTTGTAGTACCCTTTGAAATGATAACGCTGAATTCTCTTGACTCCTCAAATTTGGCCACTTCCTTCCAAATTTTATCTTTAAAATGTGAACGGTATTTACTGCTCTTAGAAAAAATAAAGCAGAATCTCTACAGAGTGCTTGCCTGAACTCTTCAGTTTTTTTTTTTTTTTTTTTTAATTTACTGTAGCAGATTATACGTGTCTTCTATGATGGCCAAACCGGTATCTCCTATGTTATGGGATCTTCTTACAATTTGATGTACATTCCTCCCATCCAGAGACTGCCTGTTGGCACTCCATCCACAGGTGGCATCTATGTTTCCTCCCATTGCATCTGGTCAGACCTCTGACCATGATGTTAGTATTTTTAGTCACTAAAGTTGATTATTCCATGATAGCCACCACCTCTGATACTGCTTGACTCGTCCCCTAGCCAAAATAGTAAGCTAAAACTAATATTTCTTCTTGTGGGTGGATGGTAGAGATTACTGTCACCATGAATAAGTTAAAGGATGTGGAGACTGAGATTCCTCTTCTATGTTCTTTAAATTTATCAGCCAGGCCCATGCAGAAACTGGATGGGTTCTGCAGAATGACTGTCAGCATAAAGGTCAGTAATCTTCATTTCTTATTTTGAAAGGACTGAGGCTGGAAACAAATGGGATGTCCTGCACTGGGAAATCTCAGAAGTACCACTCAATGGACTCTATATTTTATATGAATTTTCTCAGGTCTCCCAGCCACAAAAAAGATTTTGCTGCCTCCTACAATTTCCTTAGGACTATACAGACTACAAGTTCTGGTATTCTATTACACACTTTATATACTATTACACAGTACGGTGTCTATAGCTAATAACAATGTATTGTATGTTTCAAGATGACTAGAAAAGAGGATCTTGAAAGTTACCACCACAAACAAATAATAAAGTTTCGTGGTGATGGACATGCTAACTACTCTAATTTGATCATTATACAATAATGTATACATGCATTGGAACATCATACTGTACCCCATAAACATGTACATTTTACATGTCAATTATAAACACAATTTTTGCAAAGAAATAAAAAGTGTATATTAGGATTCATAAAGTTGCTAGATTAAGAACCCACATCAATACACTCAATTGCTTTTCTGGTAATATGTTTTCTGGGAAGGAAAATCAATCACATATTTTCTTTTTTCCTAGTAGCGATTCTTTATTTCTCTCCCACTCTGTTTCTACTTCTACTTTTCTCTCTCTCCCATTTTTCCTCACTTTCCTTCTTCTCTTTCTGTCTTTATCTATGCATGCCTCTCACTCTATATTATTTTGGCATAATAATAAAATTCCACAACTGCTTTGAAGAGAAATGTTTTATTGTGGAAAATTATTTGGGCTGCTGTGTCTATGCAGTAGTCATTCTTTTGTTTCCTTATTTCTCTATTAAACTTGCTTTCACTTTAAAAAAAAGTTAATTATTTGGAAAAAATATTTTTTGACCTTTTTAAGGTAATTATTAATTCATATTAAACTTTTAAAGCAATTGAGTTGTGTATTTTATTTTTTGTAATTTACTGTTTGAAAATACTTTTTCTTTGTTTCCCATTTTCCACATATTGTGTTTTGCATATATATGTGTGTATACATGTGTTCCTGGATACAAAATAACACACATCTGAATTTGTTAAAATGTGCAGAAGAATTAGGACATTTCATGCATATATTTTATGTGCTTTTTACCAAGATTCTTTTAAATGCATATATGTTTATGTGTGTGTATATATTTAAATGCCTATATATGTTATCATGATTTGAATGGCTCTTTACTACTCAATGCTTCAGGAATTACTAGATGTTTAAGTTAGTTTTAATTTATTAATATAATATATACTTATATAAACAGGTGGTATCATACATAAATGGATCTATTCACATAGTTTTGTATACATTTTAAATTATCCATTTAGGATATGTCTATAGTAAATGAATTGGCATAAATTTTAACTATGGAACTACTAAGAAAATAAACGAAGATAATACAATCCTGAAAATACTTTTATTTGATCAAGTTACTCATAAACTGAGTGTCTTAACACTGAAATCTGGCTAAAATTTTAATTGCTATAATTACTATAATATGAACTGGATATACAATTGATAACACATGAATAAGGCATCAAACTAGAATTGATACTATACAATAGAACCTATGAAGAAAAAATATTTGAAGTAACAAGCAAAGGCAGGAGAGACAGCAATTGACAATGTCATCCATATAAGGATAGAATATGTAATCTATACAATAAAGTGTATATGATTGTAATGCTATTGTGTTAGGGTAAAAAATTTGTTAAAAGTTTCTACTCATGGGGAAACGATTCCCTATTTAATAAATGGTGTTGAGAAAACTGGCTAGCCACATGCAGAAAACTGAAACTGGATCCTTTCCTTACATCTTATACAAAAATCAACTCAAGAGGATTAAAGACTTAGATGTAAGAACTAAAACCATAAAAATCCTAGAAGAAAACCTGGGCAATACCATTCAGAACACAGGCATGGGCAAAGAGTTCTAAAACACCAAAAGCAATGGTAACAAAAACCAAAATTGACAAATGGGACCTAGTTAAACTAAACAGCTTCTGCACAATAGAAGAAACTTATCATCAGAGTGAACAGGCAAACTAAAAAATGGGAGAAAATTTTTTCTGTCTATTTATCTGACAAAGGATTAATATCCAGAATCTACAGAGAACTTAAACACATTTGCAAGGAAAAAAACCAAACAAACAACACCATAAAAAAAAATGGGCAAAGGATATGAATAAACAATTCTCAAAAGAAGACATTTATGCAGCCAACAAACATATGAAAAAATGCTCATCATCACTGTTCATTAGAGAAATGCAAATCAAAACCACAATGAGATACCATCTGATGCCAGTTAGAATGGTGATCATTAAGAAGTCAGGAAACAACAGATGCTGGAGAGGATGTGAAGAAATAGGAATGCTTTTACACTGTTGGTGGGAGTGCAAATGAGTTCAATCATTGTGGAAGACAGTGTGGCTATTCCTCAAGGATCTAGAACTAGAAATACCATTTAATGCAGCAATTCTATTACTGGGTATATACCCAAAGGATTATAAATCATTCTACTATAAAGACACATGCACATGTATGTTTATTGTGGCACTATTCACAAGAGCAAAGACTTGGAATCAACCCAAAAGTCCATTAATGATAGACTGTATAAAGAAAATGTGGCACATATACACTATGGAATACCATGCAGCCATAAAAAAAGATGAGTTCATGTCTTTTACAGGGACATGGATGAAGCTGGAAATCATCATTCTCCACAAACTGTCACGAGAACAGAAAACCAAACACTGCATGTTTTCACTCATAAGTGGGAGTTGAACAATGAAAACACATGGACACAGGGAGAGGGACATCACACACTGGAGTCTGTCGGTGGGTCAGGGACTAGCAGAGGGATAGCATTAGGAGAAATACCTAATACAGGTGATGGGTTGATAGGTGCAACAAACCACATGGCACGTGTATACCTGTATAACAAAACTGCACATTCTACACATGTATCCCAGAACTTAAAATAAAAAAAGTTTCTTCTCTATTCCAGAAAAGTACTATTCTAAAGAAAGAAGACAGATAGTCTAGGAAAAATATAAACTAATGCAACTTTGGTCATAATATACCAGTACCAAATTCAGTCCTTTGCAGCAAGCCTGCAGAAGTCAGTGATCTTTTAAAATAAATAGCCACAAATTTATTTTGCATTCATGAGGCGTCTATCAACTTGATTCAAAGAACTTACATGAAAAAAAAAAGATGAGGCAGATTCTACTTTTTGTCTTACACCCATGTGTGTCTTAATTTCTATTTGATGTCACTCTGAAATACTTCAGCAGAAATAAATTCATACTAGCAGCAAATCATTCAGTAATCGCTGAATCTGTACTCTCTTCTGATTTGAAATATAAATGAAGATGGAACACACCCATATGAACAAAACCTGTTAATTCGTTTATGGATCAGCAATCCCCAAGTGTATATCACAAATCTGTATGATATTCCTGGGCCTGCTTTTACATTTAAAATTCAGAATTGGATGAGAGATGGGTATAATTACATGGAGCCAGATGGCTCTCTTGTGACTACACATTTACAGAAGCTTTTGCAAGTTGTTTATTCCAACCAAATTTGGAATAATTCAAACTCATATAGGTCTTTCTGATTATTTTTAACTGGAAAACATAGAAAGAAGCACTTTTTTATTTAAAATAAGACATCCTTGAGCTAAGAACATGTATATTTATAGTCATTACACATAAATTGTTTTCTGGAAAAATTTGGGCACATAATTTAGCATAGTGATTATTTCTATTTTTATTTTTATGTTAATAAAATTTATCAAATTTGAATTAGCAATGCATATTAGTGGCTTGGTGGTAGGATACAAAATGCATCAAGTGATTTTTTTCTTCTTTTTTTTTAAACTTTTATTTTAAGTACATGTGCAGGATGTACAGTTTTGTTACATAGGTAAACATGTGTCATGTGGGTTTGTTGTACAGATTATTTCATCGCCCAAGTATTAAGCCTGGCACACATTAGCTATTTTACCTGATCATCTCCCTCATCCTACCCTCTACACTCCAATAGGTCCCAGTGTGTATTGTTGCCCTCTATATAGCCATGTGTTCTAAACATTTAGCTCCCACTTATAAGTGAGAACACGCAGTATTTGCTTTTCTGTTTCTGCATTAAGGATAATGGCCTCCAACTCCATCCACCTCCTTGCAAAGTATATGATCTCATTCTTTCTTATGGCTGCATAGTATTTCATGTTGTATATGTGCCCCATTTTCTTTATCCAGTGTACCACTGATGGCCACTTACATTGATTCCATATCTTTGATTTGTGAATAGTACTGCAATGAACATATGCATGCATATGTCTTTATAATACAAATATTTATATTCCTTTGGGTATATACCGAGTAACGGGATTGCTGGGTCGAATGGTATTTCTGTCTTTAGGTCTTTGAGGAATTGCCACACTGTCTTCCGCAGTGGTTGAACTAATTGACACTCCCATCAACAGTATATAAGCTTTACTTTTTCTCCTCAACCTCATCAGCATGTCATTTTTTGACTTTTCAATAATACGCATTTTGACTGGTGTGAGATGATATTTCATTGTAGTTTTGATTTGCGTTTCTCTAATGATAAGTGATATTGAGCTTTTATTTCATGATTGTTGGATGCATGCAGGTCTTCTTTTGAGAATTGTCTGTTCACGTCCTTTGCCTACTTTTTAATGGGGTTATTTGGTTTTCTTCTTGTCAATCTGTTTAAGTTCTTTACAAATATTGGATATTAGATTTCTGTCAGATGCTGAGTTTGGAAATTTTTCCTCCCATTCTGCAGGTTGTCTGTTTACTCTGTTGATAGTTTCTTTTGTTGTGCAAAAAGTCTTTAGTTTAATTAGATCCTATCTGTCCATTTTTGCTTTTGTTGCAATTGCTTTTGGCAACTTTGTCATGAAATCTTTGCCCGCGTCTATGTCCTGAAAGATATTGACTAGGTTGTCTTCCAAGGTTTTGATAGCTCTGGGTTCTACATTTAAGTCTTTAGTCCATCTTCATTTAATTTTTGTATATGGTATGAGGAAGGAGTCCAGTTTCAATTTTCTGCATATGGCTAGCCAGTTATCCTAACACCATATTTTAAATGAGAAATGTTTGCCCCATTGCTTATTTTTGTCAAGTTTGTTGAAGATTAGATAGTTGTAGATGTGAGTTATTATATTTGAGTTTTCTATTCTGTTCCAGTTGTCCATTTTCATTGATGAATAAATTGCTAAGTACTTATGAGTTTGTACTATGCAATTAAATTGAAATGTTAATCATTAAGTATTGTGAAACTATACAGCTTTCTGAATTTGTGAATAAATATATAAAACCCATTTATTCTTAGATCAACATATACATTTACAGTTAAGTCTCAGTCACCTTAGTGCATTAACTTAAGTGCTTTTTTGCTATTGGAATATATAATTAAAATAAAAATCTAATCATTTATATTTCATTTGGGAATATATCTTATTTGGTGAGATTTGAGCATTAAATTTTATTTTCCAGATTGTTATTGATTATGCTAATATTTTATTTATGTTATATTCATTGTTTTCAATTACATATGTAGCAAAAAGGTTTATGTAACTTTCATGTTACCAGGTGGCAGGAGGAAGTGACCTGAAATTATAAAATTTACACATGTCGTATATATATCTAAAAATCTATTGTCGTTGACTCTCCTTAAAAACTACCATTAAAAAACTCCCCAGACATTAGATTATGTATGCATATTTTTCAGATCATTCCCTTTAAGCTTTCATGTATAACAATTTGTATATCATGTTTCATACTGACAGATAAGAATCATGATTGAAAGATATGTTGATGTAAATATTACATTATATTTTATTTCAGTCATTTTTATGATTTTGCCTCATCTGAAAACTATATTATCTACTGGTTTTACTTTTGAAATTGAAAAAATATTGACTTTGTGAAGGTGGAAGTTAAATATGAAGATTTATATTAATTTTAGAGGTAATAATTGATGACCGCTGTGTTTTCTTTATGCCCTGTACTTTCAACTTTTCCTTGATGGCCAGTGCAAATTCTGCTCACAAGCTCTGTTTAGGAATTGAGTCATTTGGCTTCTTAGACAAGAACTACCATCACAATGTTACCCATTGGTAATATACTATACGGAGTAACTCAGTTTCGTAATTATCATTAGTTTACACTAAGTGCAAGGACAATAAGAATGTAGTAATATGCTCAATCTCAAACATTAATGATTATCTTTATATATCCTTTAAAAACTACCTTCTTTATTCCATCTTTTGGCTCTATTTTCAGTTTCCACCAGGTAGTCCTCTTAAGTCCCCCTGTACTAGCCTACTGTGGCATTTGTCAGTGTTGCTGACTTCTGTATCTATACTATGACTGTGCCTCCTTTGGGAATAATGTCCATTATAATTTATAGACTAAGCTGGTTCCTAAATTACCTTTTTATGTGCCTTCTCAATTATTATTTTTGTGCATAACCATAGAGCTAGCCTATTTCTCCAAATGTAGAAAAACTGTATCTTGCTTTTGTGACTTAAAACTAGAAAGAAAATTAAAAACTATTTCCTATCAGATCATATACAAAATAATTAGTATTACTCTAAACCTATCAGTATTTTTTCCACTCCACATGTTTTTGCCTTTTTTTTTTTGAGTGAGCCTATTTTTAATCAGTTATAACTAGTCATTAATTTCTTTAAATTATTTTAATGATGCATTAAGCCCTCTTTATAGATTGTTACTATCTACTTAAATACTTATGCTTTAACTAACTTCTTACTTTTTCATGATTTTTGAGGCGTACCTGGAGAAAATTATATTTGAATATAGAGAAGAAAACTCAATTACATGACAATCTAGGTTTAACTATCCTTGCATGGACTTCCCTTCATCTTCACTCATTAAGTCATACATGAAAAGGATTTCTAAACACTTAGTTTTGTTTCTTGAGAGCAGTTCTGTTAAAAGACTGGCTAAAAGGAGATTAAAATATGTAAAAGTCAAACAGTATTTTAGAGTATGTATAAATTTCATTCTCCTTGTATACCTTAGGGGCATAGATACTTTTTTGACCATGACTATCAACATCCTTTCCTATTAGTAGTTAAATTGATTTTATAAGAAAAAAAGATAGTATTGAAGTAAGTCTTCTTTTGATATTTAACCATCTTTATTGATAGTAACCAATTTACTGGTCATATTTGAAATTAAAATAATGAATAAAAAGTGCAATGTATTATACATTTTTATACCAAAATTGAACACTCATTTATTCAAAATATTTACTGCCCTGGATTTCTAATTTGTGCATATAATGCACTGATATAATCACGATGAATATTTTTTCTAGTGGTAGTGGTGTTTTAAACTGAATTCTCACTACCATTTAATAGTACACATCATTGTCATATTTCAACTTTTGGCCTTTTAAAAATTAACTATGAGCTGGAAAATAAGGGTACTTCTGATTATAATGGAAGTACTTTTAATGGCTTAATAATTTTGAGTTCCTTAAGCTAGCACTCTGACAAACATCTTGTAAAACATAAAATTATTTGCAGTGTTGCAAGACTCATATTTGGAATGGGTTATATTTAAATGCAGAGAAGAAATATCATTTATTTCATTTAGTGCAGACTAACTGTAGAATCTACTATTTTCTATGAATAATTGAGTACATTTCCCAAGTCCATAAAGGTAGAAAGTAACAGAGGCAGGTTATAAGCCTGTACCTTTCTGAATTCACACTAAATCACTATAGTACATGGATTACTTTGTATGTAGTCTACTTATGAACTAGTTAAATATATTGTACATATCTTAGGATATATGGATCTCACTTGGTAGTGTTTTATTTGCTTTCATATACTCTTGGATTAAATTAGATAAAATGTATATTTCTAAATTTTTAAAGACTCCATGATTTCTGCTTACTATTTAAATATTTTTATTTTAAAATGTGTGGTTGTACAGAAGTAATGACTACAGTTATACCCCTGAATTAGCTAGATAATTTATTTAGAAGATTAATTTAACAAACATTTTTATAATAATTTTTTGAAATGATACATATTTCAAGTGTCCTACTAAATTCCAAACACATCAGTATCTACCATGCTATTTATAATTAATAATTTCAAATTATAGATATAGTTATTAGTTAAATATAAACATATAGTTTCATGTTAAATATATAAATATATTATATATCATAAAACATACACAGTATTTGAATATTCAATACATAGCAATTAGTAAAATATTATAATATAATAATGCAATTATAATTATATTATATATTTTATAATACAATAATTTAATAATATAATCATAATTAAAATAGATAACATGATACAATATATAATAATATAACATAACATAATTGATATTATATATCAATAATAGACATCATATTATATAACATTATATTATATATTTTATATGTAATATAGTGATTTACATTATATATTTTATATATAAATATATAACATAAATATATATGACATATTATTTTAGACATATATAACATAAATATAAACATATATAAATATAAATATAAACATATATAAATATATGGCATGTTTATGTTACTATATATAACTTAAATACATATATATTTTTGAAATTATTTATATATATATATATATATATATATATATGATCTTGATATTATTCCTAACATCTATAACCCTGTTAGGGATAATATTTTAAATGGGATTCAGGAAAGGCATCTTTCAGGAGGCCACATGAGATCTCATTCCTGAGTGAAAAATATAAGACAGGCTTGGAAATAAGTGAATGGAAATCATTCTGGACTAACAGGACAGCATATATGGAGGTTCTGAAGCAAGGATGTGATTGGTGTCACAGGAGCAGCAGAATAAACAGAGCAGAGTGAAGGAGGTGGAAGATTGCAGGGGTTAAGGTTGAAGTTATAAGAAGGGCCAGGTCCTCTGGGGCTTTTAAGCCATAATAGAGTATTTTGTATTTGTGCCCCACCCATATTCTTTGCAAGTTTGCCTCTATATCTGAGACACTTACCTGAGGGTGCTTTTCTTTGTTTTTTTTTCCAACCACCAAATTTCCCTTGCCTTCTGGTGGCACTCAAACATTCCAGAGAATAATCTCTGCCTGAGAAGCCAATAACGAACAGAAAGTTTGCTGGATAAATACCCAACTTTGTTGTACCTCAAGTGAAATAACGCTGCAAAATCTTCTATAGTATCTCCCAAATTTCCCCTAGAGATGTACAGTTAGAAATTTGTATATTTTAAAAGGTAAAATTGTAAGTTACTGGGTAATTTTTAAGCAGGGAGGTCATTTTATATATTTTATATTTTAAGAAATCATTCTGGCTGCATGTAGAGAATGAATGTGGGTAATCAAGAGTGCAAATAGAGAATCCATTCGGCAGCCTAATGAAATAATTCAAGTAAGGATCAATGGTGGTGTGGATCAGAGTAGTAGGAAGGCATTAAGAAGTGGTGGGATTCATGGTACAATTTTCAAAAAAAAAATTAAAATATTTTCTCAGGTTCTAGATAGTGTGGGGGACAGTGTTGAAATAAAGAAAGGACTCCTGGGTTGGGGTCTTGGCGTAAGAAACATATTCTGTTTGGTTTGGTTTTTGAGACAGAATGAGGGAGATTTGGGGAGAGAAAATAAATAATTCAGTTATGGACACTATGTTTTAGTTACCTACTAGATATCCCACTGGAAATGTGGGGAAAAAAACCACAGGAGTTTTTAGGAAAGTTAAGATATGGAGATGTCAATTTGGAGCACAAAAAATATTTATAACTATGGTTTGAATGAGACATATAGAAAAACGTGTTGGAAAGGAGTAGCGTGTTGAGGACTGTGCCCAAATCCCCATATTTAGAGCTCTGGTAGAGGAGAAATAAACCTACCAAGGACTGATATTGTGTATAGACACCAGCATGTCTTTACACCTCTTTCGCTTACCGTCCATTTATTATTTGAATAAATATTTATTGTGCATCAACCAAGTTTTATTCATACACTAAAAATATAAATGCCGTCCTTGCTCTCAGGGATATCGTGAGATAATGAGAGTGATATACAAGAGAATGAATAACATATATATTCAGTAAATAGCATATATAGAGAAAACGAAACAGAAAAGAGGCCTCTCACTCAGCCTAAAGATAGGAACCAGAAAAGTTTTCATAGAGTGACACTCGAACTGCCTCTTTGAGGAGCTAAAGGAATGAATGGATAGAAGAATGGAAGTGTGTTTTAATGAAGGAAACAGCATTTGGGAAGGTATGGGTAATGAGAAAGCGCTGGAAGTTTGAAGAGTTTTGATATGTGTGGCTTCACTAACTGGATGGGACCATATTATGATGCTCCTGAAGGCTATGGTGATTCACTAAATGTGTTTTTGCAGGCTCTGACACTATCATATTATGTTTTTAGAACACTTACTCTGTATAGAGTGAGAAAATGGATTATAAGGTAGGAATAGAGAGAAGAAGAGATAGCAAGGTAATTTTTCTGGTTTGGGTAAGAATTACTTGGAGGCTCTGAAAATTAGAATGATAATAAGAAACGTTAAAATTAAGTTCTTTGAGAAATCTTCAAATTGCTTTCCACAGTTGCTGAACCAGCAATCCCATTACTGGGTATATGTCCAAAGAAAAGTAGATAATTATGATGCAAGGCTGGTGAACCCCCAAATTGGGGCTTAACCCAGGAGGGCTCTTGGTTTCACCTGGAAAAGAATTCAAGGTCAAGGCAGTGTTGTTAGACAGCAAGTTTTAGTGAAGCAGCAATGTACAACAGCAGTAGAGTTACTGTTCCTTGCAGAGCAAGCTCAGAGGGAGTTCTACTGTCATATTTATACTCAATTACATGTAAATAAAGGTGTGGATTATTCAGAATTTTCTAGAAAAAGAGTGATACTTCATGTCAATGCCATAGAAAGAGACAGTAACTTCCAGGAGTTGTCATGACAATGTTAAACTGACATTGCACTGATGGGCATATCTTATGGGCAGTGCTTTCACCTAAAAGTCTTTTATTTCACCTCAAATGCTTTTATTTGCTAGCTTACCCAATATCATGAAGCAGAGAGGAAACTTACGCATCCGCAGGAGCAAAAATGAAATTGACTGATCTTCCACATGGTACCAAGTCGAAGATTTCTTCAGATTCCCCCAGCTTGGGTGGCCTTAGTTATCATGGTGGGAGGGGCCAGCATGGGGGCAAGTAACTCACCACTGCCAGTAAGAGTGGTGGGTCCCACATGAGGCAGCAGTACTGTGGCTGCTCGCCCATTTAGTGGGCTCTGCCTATGAGGAATGATGTTGGCTCTGAAAAGAGCCTTTGGTTAGTGTTACAGCTCTTGCAGTGTTAGCAGATTTATGGTGTTGTAGCCTCAGTGTTACAGCTCTTGCAGCCTTGATCACTAACTGTTTCACTGTCTCTGTCTTTCCACTTGTTGTCTTGTTAATCACCACTTCTCCTCTCTCACTGTCACCTTGCTGACTGCCGACTGCGACATCTCTCACGATTTCTCATGTCATCATCTTTGTTCAGCCTCTTTTGGATGCTACTTGACGCAAGGCAGGCAGCCTCCAAATAGGGTTCTTGGCTTCACTCAGGAAAGAATTCAAGGATAAGCCAGTGTTGTTAGCAAGTTTTATCGATGCAGCAGTGTGCAGCAGTGGAAGAGGTACTGTTCTTGCAGAGCAGGGCTACCTCATGGGCAGTGTGCTCAGAGTAGCAGCTCAGAGGCATCTCTGCAGTCATATTTATACTCACTTTTAATTACTTGTAAATTAAGAGTCAGATAATTCAGAAATTTTCAGAACAATGGTGGTGCTTCCATTCATTGCCATGGAAATCAGTGGTAACTTCCATGAGTGTCCGTGGCACTGGTAAACTGGACATGGCACTGGTGGGCTTGTCTTATGGAAAGATGCTTTCACCTCTTCCCTGTTTCAGTCGGACTTCAATCTGATCTGGAGTTGAATTTCTGCCTCTGGAGGTGAGTCCCATCCCCTACCTCAATTATACAGAGAAGACGTGCACTCGTGCTCTACATCACGCTATTCACAATAACAAATCATGGATTCAACCTAGTTGCCCATCAATGTTCAATTGAATAAAGAAAACATGGCAGATAAACACCATGTTATACTACACAGCCATCAAAAAGAATGAAATCTTATCATTTACAGCAACATGAATGGAGCTGGAGGCCATAATTCTAAGCAATGCTTTATGCAGTATTTGATTTTCTGTTTACTAAACATGGAGCACACATGGACATAAACATGGAAATAATGGAACTGCAGACTACTAGATAGTGGAGGGAGGGAAGGAAGTATGGGTTGAAAAACTACCTCTTGGGTACTATGATCACTACATGGGTGCAATATACCCATGTGATAAACTTGCATATATACTTCCTTTATCTAAAATGAAAGTTTTTTTTTTAATGTTAAAACTAAAAAATGATAATTATGGGCCAGGCACAGTGGTTCACACCTGTAATTCCAGCACTTTGGGAGGCTGAGATGGGCGGATCGGGAGGTCAAGAGATTGAGACCATCCTGGCCAACAAGATGAAACCCCGTCTCCAATAAAAAAACAAAAAGTAGCCAGGCATGGTGGCACGCACCTGCAGTCCCAGCTAAACAGGAGACTGAGGCAGGAGAATCACTTGAACCCCGGAGGCGGGGGTTGCAGTGAGCCGAGATCACGTCACTGCACTCCATCCTAGCAACAGAGCTAGACTCCGTCTGAAAAAAAAATGATAATTATGATTCTAAAATAATAATATCTAATAATTGTACAGTTAGTAAATAAGTTCTTTACCTATAAAAGAAAAATTGTAACATTTGTAGGTGCATAAGACATTAAATTACATTTTGTATATGAGAAAACTGAGGCACAGAAAAACTAATTTACTTGCTTTTAGTCACACAACTATTAAGTGGCAAAGTTAGGATTTAAACTCATGCAGACTGACATTAGAGCCTACACCACATTGTTAACTGTGTAAGCAGTAGGATGTATGGGTCTTGGAATACTTAGGATGTGATGGCATTGAAGCAGAAGGTGATGATTACTGCCATGATGCTGTTTTGTATTACACAGTGTATTGTGTGTATTATTTGTTAAGATACAGGAAACTGATACAGGAACAGTATTGAGAGTCACATTTCATATTTTGATTAAATATGGTTTTATAATATCAGATATTTAAGAGTATAGTTGTATAATTAAAATAAAATAACATTTTCTTAGTGATTTCCACTATACTTCCAGACATATTAAAGTACCTATATTCTTTTAAAATAGAAACTTTTCTGTGGCTGCCAAAATGGTTAAATCCAGCATTTATAAGCAAAATGAGGAAAAATAACAATGATATTTTGAATTCATGACAGATTTATTTACTGCATGAAGAGAAACATTTTATAAAATCTGTTGTGAACAAAACATGATTTAATCTACTAAATCTAAAAAGCGTCATAGCCAGAACTACAGACTATGGGTAATATTCTAAGTATTCAACGCAGAACTACACTAAATTATAGTATCTCTGATATAGGCTAGTTAAATCACAGGTCCTAGAAACTATAAATATGGTATAATCTTGCTTTTGATTTTATTTTTCATGAAATTATGCATAGATCCAGTGCTGGGAGGATTAAGAAATGTTTTACATATGATATGGTAAAGAGGTGTCCTTATTACACATTCATATCCAACAAACAGTTCAGTGGAAGAATTCTCAGGTGTCTCAAGTTGCAGTTACAGAGGTGGGTATTTAATAAGCCACAGTCTGAGTTTTTCAGGAGCGCTAAACATAATCTGGAGATCACCAATGAGAAAAATAACTTTTAAAGAATTGTCTCATTCTTCCCTGTCTAGTCCTGTCATTTTTGTTTTCTAGTTTTTGTTGTGTTTGGGTTAAACTATGGGTTTTACTTTTAATCCTGAAATTTAACTTAGTGGTGACCTAGAGCTATCAAATTATGCTTCTCAGTTTCCTGAGTCTTGGAATAAATTACAGTGTCATTAAGAACATCAAAAATCGTGATTAAATCAGCCTTATTTAACTGCAATCATTTTGAACCAGGGTGCTCATTCAATCATCCCTTCTATGTCAGAACAACGTTTAGATCTCAGGTTCTGTAATTTGAGGAAACATATGGAACTTGCCTGATCTTTAAGAAAGAGAATTCTTAGGAAGATATCCAAACAATCTTTTGCCTTCTTGACAGCTAGGTGTCCACATTTTACTTAATACTGCCCTCTCCTGATTGCAACTCCATACCTGTCAGGTATTTCATATATTTTCTGCTACATGGTAGTTTTGTCTAAATGGCTGGTCTGGTCTTTATTTCTGATGGGCTTATCATGTCTCTGAGCTTTAGGAAGCAACAGAAACCTTGTCTGTGCTGATACATAAGCATATTTGACCCTAAGTTTCATTTTGACTAATCAGTTCCATCCATGACATTGCTCTCTGACTTCTTCATCAAAATCCAGAATGCAATTTTAAAAATTTATACCTATTGTATTTTCATCCTAATATATACTGATCTCTTACTTGCAGCTCATTGTCCCTGAATCCCACTCTTATTTTCTATTGAGCCTTTTGAAGATGTCATTCAATTGTCAACAAGTTGCCACAAATTATTAAAACTTTCCATAGTTCACTCTCCATTAACTTAAATCCTTTCCTCTCCTGAGATCACCACTTTCCCTGTAGCCCTCTCAGGTAAATATAGTTGATTACTCCACCTCACCCAGCTATATTACAGAAGGTAGAAATGTGCCACAGTGCCACTTCTAAAATCTTTTGTATTTATGCATATTTAAAAAGCACATCTTCAAGTTTCATGGCAAACAGATTGATGCTTTTTTAAAGATTATTATTACCTGTCTACCTTTATATCATTGGGAATTTGATCTAATTCTTCAGGTCCTCATGAACTGTGGTAGACAAAATTTCAAAAATGGACCCCAAATATGTCCCACCAAAACCCCACAACCCATAAGTATGATATAATTCCCGTGTTATGTGGTACACTTAACCTTAGAAAAGGGAGATTATCTGCTGGGTTTAATCTTATCACATGAGCCCTTAAAAGCAGAAAGCTTTATTTGGCTAACAAAAGCAGAGGATGTAAGAGATTTGAAGCACAAGTGGGATTCAGTGCACTGTTTTGAGTTTTGAACATAGAGAGAGCTATTTACTGGTAGATGTGGATGTCTTTTAGGAGCTGACAATGGCCCCAGCTGACTGCCAGCAAGGAAATAGAGGTTTCAGTTCTACAGGTGATAATGGACTAACTTCAGCCAACAATCTGACTGAGGTTGAAAGCAGAGACTTTCCCAGAGACTGTATATAACAGCCCAGTGTAGCCAACACCTTAATTTCAAAATTGTGAGACCCCAAGCAAGAAGTTCATTTGAGCTAGCAGAGACTCTTGACCTACAGAAGTAGCAAAGAGGTAACAATTTTTTTTTTTTTTAACAAATGGCTAAGTTTGTAGTATTTTGCTACTCAGCAATATTAAACTAACATTATTATATATAGGATATTCATACTCTTGAAAATAACCTATCTAAAATCCATCTCTATATTCGTTTAAACTGCCTCAACTAAAATGACCTTCAGTTTCATTCCACTGGCCCTCAACAAATATTTCCAGACTTACTGTTGTGATAACCAGAATGAAATGTGCTAATATTCTAATGCTATGATAACAGCTACCTTTCTACATACCACTGTCTTATTTCCCCTATTTCCACAAATATTCATCTTCGACCTCATTTAGAGTTACTTTGAAAATTCCTGTTCTTTGTATCAGCCAGTTCAGATCTTGCTTTCTCCCTCATTCAACCTACATTCTTTTACCAGCACTTGAACAAGCATGAAAAGCAAGGTAATTTCTCCTTGTTTTCCATTCTTTATATTGTGATTTCCAAGAAAATTTAAATATCTGAAAAGGGTAACTTTCATATTTTTGCAACCAATTCAAAAATTGTAAAAGAATGTTGTTTCTAAAGGCAAATGGAAAACCTTCAGAAGATAAAATCTAATCTTTAGGAGGGAGAGTGAAAACATAGCCCATTAATCCTGAAATATCTCAATTTCTACCCCTTTCCCACCACCTGTCACTCTCCCTCCTACTAATCTTCCCCATCTCCCATGCTCACTCTCCCTGTCACTCTCCCCATCACTAACCTTCCCCACCTCCCATGCTCACCTCATTAATGACTAGAGGAGAAGGTAAAATTCACACCAATTTTCCCTGGTTTATTCCTCTAATTGTTCTCTCTCATTCCTGTACCTTTGAACACTGTTTCTCCGCTGTCATCATCCTCACCCTCTTTACCACATATGAAAAGAAAATAGAATACCTTTCATGATTTTGAATCCCCATCATATTACTCCTTCTTTGTACAGTCTAATTTCTAAATAAAATACTGTGGAATTGAGTGGTAATTACTTCTGCTACACCTTCTGATACGTTTTGGATGAAATAGTGGTAGTAGCAGTGGCCATCTGGAACAGATGTTGCCAAGACACCAGCTGCAGCAGGGGAGGTGTGGCCAGGACTGTGCACTCTATGGAGCTGATGGGAGCTGAAAACTGGCAGAAGCCCTGCCTCCTTCTCTGCCCTTGGCAGGCATGGGATCTAGGCTGGTAGCACAAACAGAGCACAACCTGCTAGGCCGAGTGGGCAGCATGAGCCCAGTGGACAGCATGAACCCAGTGGGCGTGAGCTCAGCTGTGGCTGTGGATCCAGGCACCCATGCACTCTCAAGGACCTGGGAAGTCTCCTTTGCCCTGGAGGCTCAGAAGTCTCAGCTCCCATTGCCTGACCTCTCCCCACTCCCGGTGCCTGCTCTGATTTTGAAGCAAAGTTGAGGCCAAGCCTGGGTGTGCATATTCTTGGGGTCATGGTGACACATCAGCCCCCTGCCATGTCAGCCCCCTCCAGACTTTGGGCACTGATGAGGAACATGGGAGGGTGGCAGGGAAGGGGCCTAAGGGCAGCTTGGCATGGGTCTGCAGGCACCCCTTGGCATGGACAGCCTGGGTGCTGTGAGCACCATGGACAGCAGGTTGATGGCAGCAGGAGGCAGACAGGCTCCTGGGCAAAAAGGGGCAGGTCACCAGTGAAGCCCCACCTTCAAGTCAGGGACGGCTTGAAGCATGGGGACCAGGCTGCCAGTTCCCCAGACCAGAGTGAGAACTTATGGTGTTTTTTCCATGTCCTCCCATGGACCAATCAGCATGCACTTCCTCCCCTGTGAAGCCCATAAAAACCCTAAACTCAGCCAGACTTAGGCAGATGATGGAATGACCTTCCTGCAGAAAGGAACTACCCACTTCAGGTCTCCTGAGAGCTGTACTGTTGCTCAGTAAAGCACCTCTTAGCCCTGCTCACTTTCCAGTTGTCTGCATATCTTATTCTTCCTGGACATGAGATAACAACTCAGGGCCTGCCAAATGGTGGGCCTGAAAGAGCTGTAACAGGAACAAAGCTGAAACACATACCCCCCACACCACATTGTGGGTCACAAGAAGGGGAGAAGAGAGAACAAGAGAAGGGCTG
Source organism: Theropithecus gelada (assembly GCF_003255815.1). Classification (NCBI taxonomy): domain Eukaryota; kingdom Metazoa; phylum Chordata; class Mammalia; order Primates; family Cercopithecidae; genus Theropithecus; species Theropithecus gelada. Next base: position 42,409,714 of record NC_037675.1, on the reverse strand, counting down.
TGGCCCTTCAGGAATCCCAGACCCAAGAGCTCCCCAAACCAGGGCTGTGACACCCTCTTTGCAGTTCTGCGGTTCCTGGTGTTTCCAAACTTCCAGGCATCACTGCGTTCATCGGTGCCCACAGTGGAAGCTGCCTGTGGTATGCCTGGTCCAGCCACAGGCTCACAGAGAGCCAGTGCCTGTGCTCCTGCCTGGAGCAGCTCATCCTGCCACAGCTGATGTGCCTGACTTTGTGCAATGGCTGGATCCCATGCTCACACATTCACCCACCCCTCACCACTCTGCATCTGGCTTGCCCTTGGCAGGCATCGGATCTGGAGAGGTAGTGCAAGTCGAACATTCCTACAGGCTGAGTGGACAGAACAAGCCCAGCAGGCCTGAGCAAAAGTCGGGCAAAAGTGCCACCAGCCACAGAGGTTTCTGCCTGGCAGCAAGACACCTGAAAGATCCTGTGACAATAGCATTGTCAAAAATATCCCTCATTGAATAAAAGCTGAATTTTATTTTTCCACAATTGTCCCCATTCAAGGTATTTATGGGAGATGTCCCTGTTAAATTTTTACTACAAAAATAAAATCCTACTTTTAATATCTTCATAATCTCCCCACTTCTTGGAAAGTCCTTCTCAACTGTATTTGAATACAAATTGAGAGTGGGTTATATAACTTCTGCATAGGAAATTTCAGGAAGTAATTAGCTGGTTTGCAAATTCTATCATACTGCATAACTCCAAGATTCTTTTGAACCTGCAGCATCTATTCTCTTATTGATATTTATCTTTTTACTCTAGGACTAAATATCTTCCTCTGAGCCTCCTAGCGTTTGAGGAAAAACATCCTACTTTGCTTGTTCTAGAGGCAATGCCTTAGGACTCTGGCAGAAATTTCATAGTAAGTGTCTGTCACCTCAAAAAAGTTTTTCTATCTTTACTTTCACTAAGGCAGAAGTTAATCTTCATTTTATCTTAAATACCTTGCCAATTTTTAAAGTTTAGTCTTTTATTGCCTCCGCCTTGATTAAATTCTTTGTATCTTGTTTTCTGTTATTATATTAGATCTCTTTTTGGTCAACTCTGTGGGACAACTATCTTTCATTCTGATATTGCTCTATTCATTTTATCTATGTTCAGAGAATATCTGTGTGAAACAACCTGCCTTTCCATTAAATATACATAAGGAGCATTCATGTGGATTCAGCAAAAGTTTCTGTCTACCGGAAAAGAGTTGCATGTAATTCACAAGCATTTAGGGAGTAGATTATTCATCACAATTCTTGGAATACGAGGGTTTTTAATAAATTATGAGTCTGTGTCTCACATTTTTAATTTCGTGGGTTAACTTTTGCATCAATACAAATTCACAAGTTATAAAGAACCTTCTCTGTTAGTGGTATCACTGAATCACTCACCTCAAATCCCATAGTCATGTATATTATATTTGATAAAAGGTTTTTTTTTTTTTTACTATGAACATTTAAATTTTAAAGAGGTATTTTTAAAGCATTAATAGCATGACCTGTACTTTCAAGAAACGCTGTAGCTACTACTTTACAGATCCTTATTCACTGCTAATAAAAGTCGACAGTAACCCTACAATAGAGTGGTGATGACACATCACATGTGAATCCACTCAGATAATACTTTCCTGGGAAATGAGACTCTGGAGTCTTAAGCAAAAGGAAAGAATAGAAACATTTTGTCCTTCAACTTTTTCTTTTAGTGGATCCTAGACAAGGAGAAACTGAGAGACGAGTGTCAAAAAAAGGGAATATGAGGCCATAAATTATGAAAACATGATAGAAAGTAATAAGCAAGTAAATAACAGCCTATCAAATATAGTTAAATGTTATGACTATATCATATTTATTTCTTATGAATTTTATATTTTAGTCTCTCCACATGCTGTTTAGCAATTTGTTGTTTTGCTATGGGACTCTAAAATTCTTCCTTCTGCAGTGACTGCACACCAGGTATCAGTCTATGTTATTGGGAATACAGTGTCAAATAGGCCACAGTCCTGACTCTTAATGGTGTATCCTGTGTGGGAAAAGGCAGTATATTATAGTAGGTGCTATGATCAGGGAGTTTTCAGGTACAGAAGTGGGCATGCAAATTCAATTTTTACAATATAGAATATTTTCTGGAGGGAGGTGATATTTGGAATGAGTTTTGAAAGATGACATAATATTTTAATTTAACAAATACCATTTGTGTATAGCATAAGTGAATCACCAAATTTTATTACTCTAGTTGGGATATATTCCACCCACACTGGTCTAGTTACCTTGTTTCCTTTTTTGTTTCATAATAAGGCATCATTGCACCCTGGTGGAACCTGATTCTCAGTGTTAACAAGCGTGACATATAGAGAGTAACTAATTTCAGAACCTACGATTCATCAATATAATTTAATCTCAATCCTCAAATTCTGAACTTGTTTCCTTTATTTGGCAAGTTGTCTTTTCTGTTATTCTTAGAGATTCAACCAATATCCTTATCAGGTCACCTTTGCTGATAGTTCAGATGTTCCCATCTTAGACCAGGTATGCCTAGAGTTCAATGGGTGAATAAATGACAAACCATGATTTCCTGTTTCTGTTAAAATTCCCAGTGTAGAAAAGAGAATTAACTGGTTTACATATTAAAGCATTAATAAATTCCAAATATATTAGATTGGTAACAATGTCTTTATCTGCTAATCTTCTTACAACAAAGCAGTGCTTCTTGACTAAGATTACCCCACACCACCATCACCCAACACACACACACACAACTCAGGGACACCTGGCAATGTTTGGAGATAGTTTTAGTTGTCACAACTGGGGGGTGATGTGCTACTATCATCCAGAGGCTTAGAGAGACCAGGGATGATGCTCAACATCCTGTAATGCACCAGACGGTCTCTCACAACAAAGACTTATCCAGTGCAAACCTTCAATAGTGTTGCAGTTGAGCATGCCTGCAACAAAGTAATAAAGTGTTTGTTCTGTGTTTTGAAAAAACAACCACAACACTTTCTCTTGCTCATGTAACATCATTGGCATAAGACAAAAACTAAGTTTACAAGCTATAACACATTTAGAATTTTTAAGATTAAGAGTTGAAGATAGTACATTCAGTGTGAATTTTTAAGTTTATGAGAGATGAAGCAAATCTTAAAGATCCTAACTTTTCCATTAAACCAAAGTATTTTGCTACTTAATCCATAATACCATGAGACTCTTGGCTAGCTGCTTAATAATAAGATAAAAGTTCCTTGTAATGCTGCTTTATAAACACATTCATTCCAGTTCAGATTGTGTAGATAACAGTGCAATATATAGCACTCTCATACACAAATACTTTTACTGCATTAGCTGTTTTTATAGGGTATTATATATACATGTAATATGTCTTCTTTGGGTACCAAAAAGCACAAATAAAATAGTCATTTGAGTTTCATCTTGTACAGTAACAATAATTTTCATGATTATTTAATTTGAGACTTATCAAAGAGACACTGCATCAGATGCTTTAAAAATAGCAAAAAAAGACTTACTCAGAATTATTGTAATAGGGGCCAAAACCATTGCAAGAGGAAAGAGAGATTGAATTCAGTTCCTCTGAAACAAACGGTGGGAGGATTTTGAAATACTGAGATGCACTAATGGAAAAGTACTGAAGGATGTTAGTCAGGAGGTTGGTCAATGTGATTAGTCCATCCGTATTTGTTAACTGGGGGTTATTGAAGTTAAGATCCTACACTTCCACAGAAACTGGGAGATTGGGGTGATAGCTCCTTTGATTATTACAGTTTGTTTGTTTGTTTGTTTGTTTGTTTATTTATTTAAACTTTTTTTTGAGACGGAGTTTCACTCTTGTTGCCCAGGCTGGACTGCAATGGCGTGAACTCGGCTCACCGCAACCTCCGCCTCCTGGGCTCAAGCGATTCTCCAGCCTCAACCTTCCGAGTAGCTGGGACTACAGGCGTGTGCCACCACGCCTGGCTAATTTTGTATTTTTAGTAGAGACTGGGTTTCTTCATGTTGGTCAGGCTGGTCTTGAACTCCTGACTTCAGGTGAGCCCCCGCCTCAGCCTCCCAAAGTGCTGAGATTACAGGTGTGAGCCACCGCACCCGGCTTTATTATTACCTTTCAAAAGGATGGCTCCATGGTTCACGAGAAAGGCATTTCTGGGTTGTAAAATATTTTAACCTCAAAGAGGAAGAGAATTTACAATCGCAAGTTTTCTAAAGTATTGCTAAAAGGAAAGAGAGCATATAGTCTGAACGAAGCTAGTCTAAAATTTTTATCAAGCTAACAGGAGTGATTTGGTCAGAGTTTAGGAAAACAAAATTACTAGTAAGGAAGGATTAAATTAACAACATTAAATGTAAATATATTTTGTACTGTATTAATTATATTAATAATCTTAGTAATTATTGCAAGTAATCTATTCAAGATTATGTAAATAATATCTCTACCATAAATATATAACACCTATTTCTGAATGTTTAAAAGAGTTAACATATTTAGAATTTGAAGTAAATATGCAGTTTTCTTAAAGGAAAAGATGCCTATCAAGTGAAACCTTGTCTTTGATGAAAGATGAAGCGAATCTTAATTGGAAAACCGACATTTTTCATTATCTGTATTTGAATAACAGAATTCTTTACATTCTATCTGTTGAATTGTGAAAATTTTACTAATCTTTTCCATGTTCCTGTGCTTTTCTTATTCCCACCTCTTGTAAAATAAAATGTTGTTTTCAAGTGTAGTAGTCAGAATTCTCAGATGGTCGCCAAAATTCTCATGCCCCCATGTACTCATGCTGTACATTTCCTTCCCTTTGAGAATATATGGGACCTGTGCATATAATAGGATACTTGCTCCCTTGATTAGGTTATCTCATAGCAAAAATGATGGAAGTCAATCTCTTGATTACATTATATTTCATATACCACCAGACCACATGTTACTGGACTAAAGAAAGATTTTCCTGCTATTTTTGAAGAAGTTGGCTGCCACATTGTGGGAGGGCCCGTGGTATCTCAAGATGTCTTATAGAGTTGAGAGCCACCTGTGACCAAAAACCACAGAGAAAACTGGGACCTCAGTCCTACAACCACAATAAACTGAATTCTGCTAATGACCAACGAGCTTGGAAGAGAACACTAAGCCCCGAGTGAGATCAACCTTTGGCTAGCATAGTAATTTCAGTCTGATGAGACCCTGAAAGGAGAACCCCAATAACCTATGTTCTGACACTGAGGAAAAATAAATTTAGGTTGTTTGAAGCTACAAAATTTGTGATGAATTTTATGCAGCACTAGAAAACTAATACACTTATTAATCTTTTCTACTGCATAATGATTTTTCAGTATCTCTGTACTGTATGCCAGTGTTCAGATTTTAGACATCAGCATCTTTATCAGCTGTTTTTCTAACAACAGTTGTTTTTCTCCAATGAGGCCCACATAATATTCCCTGTAGTAGTTATTATGCAAGGAGGACTTTCTTTTCTGTTTTCATGGCCCTACATAATTAGCATTTCTGTCTGTGCGTCTCTTGCCCAGATGATTCTCTTCAGCATTCTAGCCACACTAGTGTAGTAACAGAAGTCTTATAAATGTGTTTCCCTGACAAGAATAACTTTCCCATTGTGGACCAAGCTAAAAGTGGATTTTCCCCTTTGGACCTAAACATGGACCCTATTATAATTCATACAAAATACTATTAAATGTTCAATCAGGCTCTTTATTAACTCAGGATTTCTCTCTCTCTATAAGTTAGCAAACACCTTATGCTAAGGTCATGAGAAAAGTAATACATGTTTCCTAAGAAAGAAAACTTTTTATATGATATCACAGTTTCATACTTCATAATAGGAAAAATATATTTTGGGTTGTTAAAATATTACCTTTTTATCAAAATGAGGACAAGGAAATGAGACTGAGTTCTTTTTTCTTTGGGGGAAAAAACTACTTGCCTGCAATTATGTGTGTTGCACTGTATTAGCTATGAAAATACAGATATTTACAAAGATAAGATTGATTGAGAATGAATCAAGAGAGTTTTATCTGATACCCAGATCCACTTGCTGAGTAATGCTAAATTTGGTAACTAAAATGAAAAGAAATGCCATCTCCTTAGCTATGTGACTGGCTCATTTATTCCACCTCCCAATCTTTTTTGTTTATACTTAATAGAATTAATGTCTGAGACACTGGATGAATCAATTTTGTCAAATTGAGACTTGTCCTCAATGTTTTTTTTTTTTTTTTTTTTTTTTTTTTGAGACTGAGTCTGGCTCTGTCGCCCAGGCTGGAGTGCAGTGGCCGGATCTCAGCTCACTGCAAGCTCCGCCTCCCGGGTTCACGCCATTCTCCTGCCTCAGCCTCCGGAGTAGCTGGGACCACAGGCGCCCGCCACCTCGCCCGGCTAGTTTTTTGTATTTTTTAGTAGAGACGGGGTTTCACCGTGTTAGCCAGGATGGTCTCGATCTCCTGACCTTGTGATCCGCCCGTCTCAGCCTCCCAAAGTGCTGGGATTACAGGCTTGAGCCACCGCGCCCGGCTGTCCTCAATGTTTTAATGATATAATGCAGCTTATTCCAGAGAAGCTATTTCTGTACCCAGTAGAGCTGTGTACTTTCCCTGCTAGACAACCTCAAAATATAGAATGTTTAAAGTGATCCTTTTACCACTGCTTTTTCTTCAATTGTAATTAGACTGTAAATAAATAAACACAGGTGTTCAGGTTCATACAGACATGTAAGACTCATGGAGACATGAATAAGCACATAAACAAAGACATAAATTATTCACACACATGAGATTTATAATGTGTGGATAAATATAGACACACATATATAGAATTCCTTTAAAACTAAAAATAGCAAGATTTAGATAGCCCTCAAATTATTTATGTTCAAAGACAGGATATTCATTCCTATAATGAAACACAGTGCAAGATAGTAGAAATTGAAGTAAACTGGAAATAACTGGATTAGAATTATTTCATTTTGTCACTAGGTTGCTATATGATTTGGAGTAACTATTTAACTCATCTTTGGCTATTATCTAGTTTATCTGGGTCCTAAATCTCCCCAACTGTGAAATGAGAAGATTGGATAAGACTGATATATGCCTAATAGTTCCTGTGGAACACACCTTCTCCTCGAGATGGTAATAATGTTCTCTAAGGGAAGAAGAAAGTGTTTTCTGGTTAAATAGGTTTGGAAATGCTGAGTTAAACCAAGTGAAAGAGCTTTCTTTAGTGCAAGATAGCTTAGAGTCTTTAACATGCTAATGTGCACTGCAACTCTTAAGAGGAGAATTTTACTATTCAGTGATTCTCCAACTCATTCTAGCAACTTATTTCAACACATTCTTTTTGCATACAATTAAATAAAGTGCAGTGTGGTCAGTGTTTTCTGGGACATAATTTTGGAAAACTGCTCTGGAAATCTTATTAGTAAATTGTAAAAGACATATTATGCCATAAAATAATTATAATACAAGTATGTGACCTATTCAGTGAATGACTTCTTGTGTGTAAAATAAGTGATAAATTGTGTATTTAGAGAATATTTCAATTTCCTTAAATATAAAAGATGTCTGCCATCATTACCGTAATTTACTTTTTAGTCTGTTTTAATGTATCTCTTTACATTGAAGCAGGACTTCTAAGCCTTTAACATTTCTCAGCTAATGTAGGATTCTCTAAAATTTCTGAGTTCCTCAAATAATCATTTTAGCAGCTTTAGCTGTATACTTTAATTCAACCCTCAAATATGTAACTATCTATATCGACATATTACTAGTGTATTTCCATTTGTGAGCACAATTGAACACAGTGACTTTTAGTGATTGCTTAATTACTGTTATTCTAAGGGACTCATTAGCTGGAATGTTAAATGATTCTTCAAAAATTTGCCTTTTAGTATAGAATCAACTACTTAAGAAATTCTAAGGTAAAGTAGTTAGTAAACTAATAAAGCAAAATTGCAAAAGGAACATTTATAGCAATCTTTTTTAAAAAGCAATTAATAGACTTTACTTTTTAGAGCAAGTTTTAGGTTTACAGAAAAATTAGGTAGAAAGTACAGACTTCTTCTTTACCACTATCTTCAGTTTCCACTTTTATTAGCATCTTGCACTGGTGTGTTATGTTTGTTACATTTGATTAAGCAATATTAATACATTATTATTTGAAGTTCATGGTTTACATTAAGGTTCACTCTTTGTGTGGTACAGTTATGTTGGTTTTGCCAAATGCATAACACCATGCATTCACCATTATACTAACTTTACCATTCAACTCAACAGTTAGTGATTTTTTAAAATTTAGGAAAAGTCATGTCAGTACTCTATTCATAATCCTTCAATGTATTTCTTCTTTTTATTACAATGAAAATTAAAAGGGAGACTTTCAATTCAATAACACAAATAGAATCAGATTAAAAGTATGGAAAAATGTATACGATAAAAAGTAACAGAAAGAGATATGGAATATCTCTTAAAATATACTGTTTTAAAAAAAGTTTGTATAAATATGAGGCACGAGTGCAATTTTGTGACATGGATACATTGTATAGTGTTGAAGTTTGACTTTTAATATAGTCATCAACCTAATAGTGTGCATTGTGCCCATTAAGTAATTTTTTGTCCTTCACCCCACTTCCACCTTCCCACCCTTCAAAGTCTGCAATGACTGTTATTACACACTCCAAGTCCATATGCACACATTATTTAGCTTCCACTTACAAATAAGAACATGCAGTATTTGATTTTCTGTTTCTGAGTTGTTTCACTTAAGACTGTGATCCCCAGTTCCATCTATGTTGCTGTAAAACACAAAATTTAATTCGTTACTTAAAGTTGAATAGTATATTATCATATATGCATACCTAACAGATTTTCTTCATCCTAACATTAGTTAGTGAACAATTAGGTTGATTTCATGACTTTGCTATTGTGAATAGTGTTGTGATACATATATGAGGGCAGGCATCTTTGTTACATAATTATTTCTTTTACTTTGGGTATATACCAGTAGAAGCATTGCTGGATCAAATGGTAATTCTATTTTTAGTTCATTGAGAAATATCCATACTATTTAGATATAGAAAAAGTTATTCAGGCATTTTATTGTGTGTGTGTGTGTGTGTGTGTGTGTGTGTGTGTACCCAACAACAAAGCTTCAAAATATATGAAGAAAACATTCACATAACTGAAGGGAGAAATAAACAATTCAACAATGATGATTAGAAAGCTTTAACATCCTTCCAATGGATAGAACCTCTAGGCAGTAGATCAACATGGAAATACATTTGAAGAACACAATAAAAAAATTGAACCCAAGAAACACTTATAGAACACTCTACTCCATATAGATACATAATTATTCTTATCCAGTGCATGCAAAACATTCTCAAGGACTGACCATATTCTAGGTAATAATATAAGTTTTGATAAATGTAAGTGAATTAAATTCATGTGAAATATAATCTATTACCAGAAAGGAATTAAATTTGAAGTCAATTAAAAAAGGAAATTTGGATAATTCACAGACTTGTGAAAATGAACAACACACTTCTAAGTATCCAATGGTCGGAGAAGAAAAAACAAGGAAAATTAAAATGTACTTAGAAATAAAAACAAAAACACAACACACTGAAACTTACTCGGTATATCTAAAACACTACTTAGAGGAAATGTATAGCGGTACATTCCTAAATTAAAACTAATGTTAAATCTATGATTTATTATAATCTACTCTTCATCTTAAATACAGAAAAAACCATATCAAACTAAACGCAATCAAACTAAAACCAAAGCATGCAGAAGGAAATAAGTAATAAAGATTAGAAAGGAAGTAAAAGAAATACAGAATAGAAAACCAGTAGAGAAAAGCAACAATATCAAAATTAAGTTTTATAATTGATCAACAAATTTGGCAAATCTATGGTTAGCCTGATGAATTTAAAACACGAGAGATTATTCAAAAAATAAAAAAAAATGCATCACTCTCAATCTTATAAAAACAAAAAGGATTCTAGAGAATGATACGGAAAAACTTTTGTCAAATTAGATAAAATTCAAAGAGAAGGGAACACTTGCTAGTTTATTCTATGAAATCACCCTTACAATGACAAACAAATGTGTAAAGCCATCACAAGAAAAGAAAACCACAGATCACAATCCTTTAAAAATTAAATGCAAAATTCCTCAATAAAACACTAGCAAACAAAATCCAGCAAATCAGAGAGGATTACAGACCATGAACAAATGAGATTTATCTTGATATTGCAATGTTGGTTTACCATTCAAAAATCAATCAATATACTATATTAATAGCATGAGGGACAAACGCACATGATCATCTAAATAGACACAGAAAAAGAATTAGACAAAGTCCAGTACCTTTTCATAATAATAACAGTCAACAAATTAGAAATGAAAGGGAACTTTCTCAACCTGAGTGCATGTCCTGAACACCCACAGCTAATATCACATGTAGTGATAAAATAATGAATATTTTCATGCTAAGATCAGGAAAAAAGATAAAGATGTTCTTGCCACTTATATTCAACATTGCACTGGAGGTTCTAGGTAGGGTAATTATGCAAAAAGTAAATAACTAAATAATTAAATACGTTGTATTCATACTGGTAATGAAGAAGTAAAATTATATTTATTGACCAGACGTGATGACTCATGCCTGTAATCCCACTACTTTGGGAGGCCAAGGCAGGTGGATCACTTACATGGTGAAACCTCATCTCTACTAAAAATACACAAATTAGCCAGGCATGGTGGTGGGCACCTGTATTCTCAGCTACTCCAGAAGCTGAGGCAGAAGAATCACTTGAACCCAGGAGGCAGGGATTGCAATGAGCCAAGATCATGCCACTGCACTCTAGCCTGGGAAATAGAGCAAGATTCTGTCTCAAACATATATATGTGTGTGTATGTGTATATATATGTATATATGTGTGTGTGTATATATATATATGTGTATATATATTTGAGAACATGATTTTGTACATAGAAAATCCTAAGGAATGAATTATAAACTGTTGGAGTAGATAAGTTTAGCAATATTTTAGGATACATATCAATATACAAAAATAAGTTATATTTCTATGCACTAGCATAAAGAATTCACATCTTAAGAAAAGCAATTATTTTCACAATAGCATCTATGGAAATAAAATGTTTGGAATAAATTTAACAAAAGAAGTACAATATTTATTTACTTATGCAAAAATAGTTGTTCAAAAAATTTAAGAAACTTTAAATAAATAGAAGAAATCTACATCAATGGATCAAACTACTTAATATCGTTCAGTAGCATTACTTCCCAAATTGATATACAGATTTAATGAAATTCTTATCATAACCTACCCTCTTTTTTTTCTGACAGAAGTTGATGAGCTGATCCTAAAACCCATACACTTGAATAATTAACCAACTTGAACATTCAACCCGGAATAGCCAAAACAATCTTGACAAAGGACAAAGTTGGAAGACTCAAATATTTCCATTTTTAAATTACCCTAGAAGGTTGGCATAATACATGAATCCAAATTATGCCAGTTTGGTAAAAGGATTATTTTAAGCAAAAATCACTTAAAAACAGCAGATGCGAGAAGAGTATTCTAATTTTCCTTTTTCTCGCTGAACACAGGATATTAAAGACTACCGTTTCAAAGGTGACTTCCGTGTACCTGGAGAAAAAAAAGTAAAAATATTATTCAACAGATAGTCACAGCTGAGATAATTTTGTACAAACAGATATTGTTAAAATGCTTCTTATCTTCCCTTACCTCTCCACATAATTTACTTACTGTTGTGCAATCACCTCTCTTTATTTAACCTAGTATTAAAACTAGGCTTTACCACTTACTTGGGCCTTTATTCCTTCACGAGGTCTCCTGTGTCATGTAAAACTTTACGTTTATATAAAGTATATATAATGTGCTATATATAATATATATGCTTTATATATTTATATGATATGCTCTCTACATTTATAATTTATATAAATCATAAAAGTATATATATGCACACATACTTTTTCTGTTAATATATCTTATGTCAATTTAATTTTAATTTTCAGATTCAGCCATAAACTCTGAGGGTAGAGGTAAAATTTTGCGTTCCTTGCACTGTAAATCTAAGTAATCAAGAGAGTATGGTACTGGCATAAATATAGTCATATTAATCACTGAAGTAGAATTGAGAGTCTAGCAATAAATCCATATATGTATAATCATTTGACATTCAATAATCATGCCAAGGCAATTGAATTGGAGAAAGAATAATGCTTTTAACAAACACTGCTGATTCAACTGTATATCACATGCAAAAAAACAATGTTTTGACTCCTACCTCACACCAAGCACAAAAATCAACTCAAAATCCAACATATATCTAAATGTAAGGTCTAAAAATCAGACTCTTATTAAAAAAATAAAAGTATATATTTGTACTTTGAGATAAGCAATGGTTTCTTTGATAAGACATCAAAAAAGTGATAAAAGCAAATAAATTAGGTTTTATCAAAATAGAATATTAAAAAATTTGTGCTATCAATTATGTCAATGATAACATCAAGAAAGTGCAAGTGCGAAGTCAACAGAATGTAAAACAATGCAAGCTATATATTGAATTAGAAACTTGTATCCAGAATATATAAAGAACAGCTTAAGCAAATAATTAAAAGTGTGCAATGAAGTGGATAGAAGTAATGAGTCTACAATATGGATGCACCTTAAATATTACGTTTAGTGAATGAATACAGTCACAAAAGATAACACATTATATTATTCCATTTATATAAAATATTTGGAATAGGCAAATCCATAGAGACAGTATCTAGATCAGAGATTTCCTAGAACTAGTATTAGGTGAATGGGGGAAGATGTTAATAGGTATGGAGTTTCTTTGTAAAGTAAAGAAAACATAATAAAATTATCCTCGGGGAGTATTTCATGACTTGGGAAATATACAACAAATAAATTCCACTGTATTGTATATTTTAATAGTGTAAATTTTATGGTAAGATAATTATATCTGAAAAGAATAGAAAAGATACCAGAGTTTCAACTTGCAGTACCTTATGACTTCATTTCCCCTTCCGTTCTTTTGCTCTCATTTTTCTCCAGAATTTTTGCTTCCCTATTTTCTCAAGCACACAAGACACACAACTAAAGCAAGCACTTTCTTCTTCCAATTTGATAGTCTGTTCCTTAGATATCTTCACAGCTTGCTCTTCTACTCCTTCAAATTTTACCATTTCAGTGAGGCCATCATGTACACTCCGTTTCCAATTTAAAAAAAAAATGCACACTAGTCTATCTTTCCCATGTTTTTTTTTTTTAAATTCATAGCATTTAACATTTGACATACTACAGATAACTCAAATTCCCTTTTCTCTATAACCTTGCCAACATCTGTTATTTTTTGACTTTTTAATAGTAGCTATTCTGACAGTTATGAGGTGGTATCTCATTGTGGTTTTGATTTACATTCTTCTGATGATTAGTGATTATGAGAATTTTTTCATGTGTTGGCTGCTGGTACGTCTTTTTTTTTTTTTTTTTTTTTTTGAGAAGTGTCTGTTCATGTCCTTTGCGCATTTATTAACTGAATTATTATTTGTTTTCTTTTTGATTTAAGTTCCTCACAGATTTTGCATATTAGTCTTCTGTTGGTTGCATGGTTCGTAAACAATTTCTCCCATTCTATAGGTTGTCTGTTTACTCTGTTGGTAGTATATTTTTCTGTATGAAAATTCTTTAGTTTAATAAGTCCCATTTTTAATAAGTCAATTTTTATTTTTCTTGCATTTGTTTTGCGGTCTTAGTCATAATGTCTTTGCCTAGCTAATGTCCAAAAAAGTTTTTGCTAGGTTTTCTTTAATGATTTTTATGTTTTTAGCTCTTTTTTTAAAAAAAATTATTATTATACTTTAAGTTCTAGGGTACATGTGCATAACGTGCAGGTTTGTTACATATATATACTTGTGCCATGTTGGTGTGCTGCACCCATTAACTCGTCAGCACACATCAACTTGTCATTTATATCAGGTATAACTCCCAATGCAATCCCTCCTCCCTCCCCGCTCCCCCCTCCCCATGATAGGCCCCGGTGTGTGATGTTCCCTTCCTGAGCCCAAGTGATTTCATTGTTCAGTTCCCACCTATGAGTGAGAACATGCGGTGTTTGGTTTTCTGTTCTTGCGATAGTTTGCTGAGAATGATGGTTTCCAGCTGCATCCATGTCCCTACAAAGGACACAAACTCATCCTTTTTTATGGTTGCATAGTATTCCATGGTGTATATGTGCCACATTTTCTTAATCCAGTCTGTCACTGATGGACATTTGGGTTGATTCCAAGTCTTTGCTATTGTGAATAGTGCCGCAATAAACATATGTGTGCATGTGTCTTTATAGCAGCATGATTTATAATCCTTTGAGTATATACCCAGTAATGGGATGGCTGGGTCATATGGTACCTCTAGTTCTAGATCCTTGAGGAATCGCCATACTGTTTTCCATAATGGTTGAACTAGTTTACAATCCCACCAACAGTGTAAAAGTGTTGCTATTTCTCCACATCCTCTCCAGCACCTCTTGTTTCCTGTCTTTTTAATGATTGCCATTCTAACTGGTGTGAGATGGTATCTCATTGTGGTTTTGATTTGCATTTCTCTGATGGCCAGTGATGATGAGCATTTTTTCATGTGTCTGTTGGCTGTATGAATGTCCACTTTTGAGAACTGTCAGTTCATATCCTTTGCCCACTTTTGATGGGGTTGTTTGTTTTTTTCTTGTAAATTTGTTTGAGTTCTTTGTAGGTTCTGGATATTAGCCCTTTGTCTGATGAGTAGATTGCAAAAATTTTCTCCCATTCTGTAGGTTGCCTGTTCACTCTGATGGTAGTTTCTTTTGCTGTGCAGAAGCTCTTTAGTTCAATTAGATCCCATTTGTCAATTTTGGCTTTTGTTGCCGTTGCTTTTGGTGTTTTAGACATGAAGTCCTTGCCCATGCCTATGTCCTGAATGGTATTCCCTAGGTTTTCTTCTAGGGTTTTTATGGTATTAGGTCTAACATTTAAGTCTCTAATCCATCTTGAATTAATTTTCATATAAAGAGTAAGGAAAGGATCCAGTTTCAGCTTTCTGCTTATGGCTAGCCAATTTTCCCAGCACCATTTATTAAATAGGGAATCCTTTCCCCATGTCTTGTTTTTCTGAGTTTGTCAAAGATCAGATGGCTGTAGATGTGTGGTATTATTTCTGAGGGCTCTGTTCTGTTCCATTGGTCTATATCTCTGTTTTGGTACCAGTACCATGCTGTTTTGGTTACTGTAGCCTTGTAGTATAGTTTGAAGTCAGGTAGCGTGATGCCTCCAGCTTTGTTCTTTTGACTTAGGATTCTCTTGGCAATGTGGGCTCTTTTTTGGTTCCATATGAACTTTAAAGCAGTTTTTTCCAATTCTGTGAAGAAACTCACTGGTAGCTTGATGGGGATGGCATTGAATCTATAAATTACCTTGGGCAGTATGGCCATTTTCACGATATTGATTCTTCCTATCCATGAGCATGGTATGTTCTTCCATTTCTTTGTGTCCTCTTTGATTTCACTGAGCAGTGGTTTGTAGTTCTCCTTGAAGAGGTCCTTTACATCCTTTGTAAGTTGGATTCCTAGGTATTTTATTGTCTTTGAAGCAATTGTGAATGGAAGTTCATTCATGATTTGGCTCTCTGTTTGCCTGTTACTGGTGTATAAGAATGCTTGTGATTTTTGCACATTAATTTTGTATCCTGAGACTTTGCTGAAGTTGCTTATCAGCTTAAGGAGATTTTGGGCTGAGACAATGGGGTTTTCTAAATATACAATCATGTCATCTGCAAACAGGGACAATTTGACTTCTTCTTTTCCTAACTGAATACCCTTGATTTCTTTCTCTTGCCTGATTGCCCTAGCCAGAACTTCCAACACTATGTTGAATAGGAGTGGTGACAGAGGGCATCCCTGTCTTGTGCCAGTTTTCAAAGGGAATTTTTCCAGTTTTTGCCCATTCAGTATGATATTGGCTGTGGGTTTGTCATAAATAGCTCTTATGATTTTGAGATACATTCCATCAGTACCGAATTTATTGAGCGTTTTTAGCATGAAGGCTGTTGAATTTTGTCAAAGGCCTTTCCTGCATCTATTGAGATAATCATGTGGTTTTTGTCTTTGGTTCTGTTTATATGCTGGATTATGTTTATTGATTTGCATATGTTGAACCAGCCCTGCATCCCAGGAATGAAGCCCACTTGATCATGGTGGATAAGCTTTTTGATGTGCTGCTGGATCCGGTTTGCCAGTATTTTATTGAGGATTTTTGCATCCTTGTTCATCAGGGATATTGGTTTAACGTTCTCTATTTTTGTTGTGTCTCTGCCAGGCTTTGGTATCAGGATGATGTTGGCCTCATAAAATGAGTTAGGGAGGATTCCCTCTTTTTCTATTGATTGGAATAGTTTCAGAAGGAATTGTATCAGCTCCTCCTTGTACCTCTGGTAGAATTCAGCTGTGAATCCATCTGGTCCTGAACTTTTTTTCGTTGATAGGTTATTAATTATTGCCTCAATATCAAAGCCTGCTATTGATCTATTCAGGGATTCAGCTTCTTCCTGGTTTAGTCTTGGGAGAGTGTAAGTGTCCAGGAAATTTTCCATTTCTTCTAGGTTTTCTAGTTTATTTGTGTAGAGGTGTTTACAGTATTCTCTTATGGTAGTTTGTATTTCTGTGGTATTGGTGGTGATATCTCCTTTATCATTTTTTATTGTGTCTATTTGATTCTCCTCTCTTTTCTTCTTTATTAGTCTTGCTAGCAGTCTATCAACTTTGTTGATCTTTTCAAAAAACCAACTCCTAGATTCATTGATTTTTTGGAGGGTTTTTTTGTGTCTCTATCTCCTTCAGTTCTGCTCTAATCTTAGTTATTTCTTGCCTTCTGCTAGCTTTTGAATGTGTTTGCTCTTGCTTCTCTAGTTCTTTTAATTGTGATGTTAGAGTGTCAATTTTAGATCTTTCCAGCTTTCTCTTGTGGGCATTTAGTGCTATAAATTTCCCTCTACACACTGCTTTAAATGTGTCCCAGAGATTCTGGTATGTTGTATCTTTGTTCTTATTGGTTTCAAAGAACATCTTTATTTCTGCCTTCATTTCCTTATGTACCCAGTAGTCATTCAGGAGCAGGTTATTCAGTTCTCAGATCTCAACCTCCGTGTTGGGAGATCCACTGCTCTCTTCAAAGCTGTCAGAGTCATTTGCATCTGCAGAGGTTTCTGATGCTTTTTTGTTGTTGTTGTTGTTGTTGTTGTTTAGCTGTGCCCTGTCCCCAGAGGTGGAGTCTACAGAGAAAGGCAGGCCTCCTTGAGCTGCTGTGAGCTCCACCCAGTTCAAGCTTCCCAGTGGCTTTGTTTACCTACTTAAGCCTCAGCCATGGCAGGCGCCCCTCCCCCAGCCTCGCTGCTGCCTTGCCTTAGATCGCAGACTGCTGTGCTAGCAATGAGGGAGGCTCTGTGGGCGTGGGACCCTCCCGGCCAGGTGTAGGATATAATCTCCTGGTGTGCCCGTTTGCTAAGACCCTTGGTAAAGCGCAGTATTGGGGTGGGAGTTACCCGATTTTCCAGGTGTTGTGTGTCTCAGTTCCCCTGGCTAGGAAAAGGGATTCCCTTCCCCCTTGGGCTTCCCAGGTGAGGCAATGCCTCGCCCTGTTTCAGCTCTTGCTGGTTGGGCTGCAGCAGCTGACCAGCACCAATTGTCCGGCACTCCCTAGTGAGATGAACCCAGTACCACCGTTGAAAATGCAGAAATCACCGGTCTTCTGTGTCGCTCGTGCTGGGAGCTGGAGACTGGAGCTGTTTCTATTCAGCCATCTTGCTCCACCCCTTTGCTTGGTTCTGTTTTTAGCTCTTACGTTTAAAATTTTAGTGTATCTTGAGTTACATTGTGTATATAGTAAAAGGATGGGTCTAGTTACAATATTCTGCATATGTCTAGCTAATTTTCCTAGCATCATTTATTTAATAGTGATTCGTTTTCCCATCGCTTGTTATTGTCAAGATCATATGCTTGTAGCTGTGCAACTTTATTTCTGGGACCTGTATTCTGTTCCATTGACCTGTGTGTTTATTTTTGCAGCAGTATTATGCAGTTTTGATAACTATAGCCTCATATTATAGTTTGAAAACAGGTAATGTGATTCCTCTGGCTTGTTTTTTTTGGCTTGGAATTGCTTTGGCCTCCTTTACATTTCCATATATATTTTAGAATTTTTTTTCTAATTCTGTGAAAAATGATGCTGATGATTCTATGAGAGTTGTATTGAATTTATACAGTGTTTTGAGTAGCATCGTCATATTAATGATATTGATTCTTCCAATCCATGAACTTGGAATATTTTTCAATTTGTTTGTGTGATTTTGGTGAAGATTGACATTTCATCTTACTGCACATTTCCTTTGCCAACAGAGAGAGGATGTCTTCATATACATTTATCATCAACTCTTGTTCAATCTTTTATTAATTGCCTATATGCCTTCTTTGTTAATGATAAATGGCAATAGCTCCTTATAGATTAATGCTATTAACATTTACTACAAGCATAGATAATCTTTTGTGGTAAGTTTTCATTTGTCTTGTTAGAGGATTTACAAAGGTAGGAAGTCTTCACTTACTTATTCAAAGAAAAATTTATTTTATTTCTTTATATTTTATCTGTTCTTCCTATGGAACTAATACAGAGTGCTATAATACAATAAGTTTTAATGTTGAACAACTCAGTACAATTCAATTACTTAAATGTTCTTTTTTGATTAAACAGTGAATGTCTTCGTGGTTTAGATTGCTAGTGTTCAGAGGGGTTCATGGTTACATAAGGCACAATGGGATTACTTTTGATGGCTTTGTTAGGAGAAGTGTGTAAACAATTCTTATCATTTCTTTCTTTGTACTGGTCCCTTAGGCTACTCATAGGATATTTCTGGTAGTAGTATGCTGGTGAAGCTGGATGAAGAGGCATGGGATGTTCCAGAAACAAGAGAAAGTCTGTGGGCATCCCTTGAATTCTAAAACCCTCTGTCTGATATGAAGGCCGAATAGGGAGCTGTAATGCAGGAGTCTTACTCAAAGGTATAGATAGGCACATTGGGTACTGGTTGACTGATTCAAATTCCTTTTCGATGTGCAACAGATACTAATCAGCATTGTTTTATTTTTTAATATTTGATGAACAAAACTTTAAGTTAAATCAAATGTGCAGATGGACTAAGATAAAATGAAACATGCTGTCTAAAATTATCCAGACTAGCTCAGAAACCTTCTGTCACAGCAACAAATACAGAATGATAGCCAAAGGGACCAGTCTTTGTTTAGTAACTATTTATTTCAGAACTTTGTTCAATAACCTGTGAACGATATGAAGCAATATAACTAGGTAATATTATCAATAATATTTCCACAAACTTATGAAATAAATTTGCAATAACTTTTTTTACTCTTTATGGTATTTGTCACAAACATAATGAAGATCAACATGAATATGAGTGATGTATCAGTCTATTACAAATAATTAAAATTATGAAACACTTTTTATTTAAAATCTAGACCTCCAAGTAAAACTACTGTGATGGTTAAAAGTGAGTGTCCACTTGATTGGATTGAAGGATACAAAGTATTGACCCTGTGTGTGTTTGTGAGGGTGTCCCCAAAAGAGATTAATATTTAAGTGAGTGGCTCACACCTGTAATCTCAGCACTTTGGGAAGACAAGGCAGGAGGATTACGAGGTCAAGAGATGAGACCATTCTGGCCAACATGGTGAAAACCCGTCTCTACTAAAAATACAAAAATTAGCTGGGAATGGTGGTGCGAGCCTGTAGTCCCAGCTACTCGGGAGACTGAGGCAGGAGAATTGCTTGAACCCCGTAGGCAGAGGTTGAGGTGAGCCAAGATAGCACCATTGCACTCCAGCCCGGACAGCAGTGCGAGACTCCGTCTCAAAATAAATAAATAAATAAATAAATAAATAAATAAATAAATGAATAAGGGCCTTTTGCTCTCCGTCATGATTATGAGACCTCCCCAGCCATGTGGAAATGTAAGTCAAATTAAACTTCCTTTTCTTCCTAGTCTCTGATATGTCTTTACCAGCAGCGTAAAAACAGACTAATACACCAAGTATATAGGAGGTGATCTCTTCTGTCACGATATTTATGACAGTGTGGGTACACATTCATATGCTTCTGAACTAGGTGAAAGAGACTTTGAACATCTGCTCTTGCACAGATGTGATGAACTGTTAATATTTAGCCTTAAAAACCATTAGCCTAAGTTTAATATAAACTACAAATGCTCTACAGTGTTTTCTGCTCTATATAAAAAATAAGAGTCCCAATGCAAGGTGCTCTAATGGTAAACAGCTCTGATAAAATTCTTCTTGCAACAGTGAACAGCAGCTGACAGGATCGTAGTCCAGAATGCAAATCAAATAGAAACTTGGGTAAAAATTTGTCATCGCAACATGTATGCGTGTCACACTTCCAGCTTAAAGAATAGATAGCAGCCATACAAGGGAGAATGTTGTTCTTGACACCTGGCTATAACCAACCCTACACTCTATACTGGTGTCCTGGGACTAAGGAATAAACGGAGTCTTGCAAAACCAGCAGGAAAATGTTAACAAAGATGATCCAACAAATAATAACTAGTATTTATCTGCATTTCATTTTTAGTGTCTTTGAAACTACTATTTATATTCTCTCCTGCTAGTAACCATGTGACAGATTAGATCTATTATGGAATGTCTTGGTTCAAACAGAATCTGAAGACTGGCCATTGTCAGAAACAAAATATTTATCTGAATTACAATAGCACATCTTGGAAATTCTACATGAAATCACATCCACAACATCTTCAAATAGTTTTTTGATTCTCCTGTTTGAGACATCTTAGTTAAGAAGCAAAGGGGGGCGGAGGAAGATGGCCGAATAGGAACAGCTCCAGTCTCCAGCTCCCAGCAGGAGTGACACAGAAGACAGGTGATTTCTACTTTATCAACTGAGGTACCGGGTTCATCTCACTGGGGAGTGTCAGACAATCTGTGCTGGTCAGCTGTTGCAGCCCGACCAGTGAGAGCTGAAGCAGGGCGAGGCATCGCCTCACCTGGGAAGCACAAGGGAGAAGGGAATCCCTTTTCCTAGCCAGGAGAACTGAGGCACACAACACCTGGAAAATCGGGTAACTCCCACCCCAATACTGAGCTTTAAGCAAACAGGCACACCAGGAGATTATATCCTACACCTGGCCGGGAGGGTCCCACACACACGGAGCCTTCCTCATTGCTAGCACAGCAGTCTGCGATCTAACTGCAAGGCAGCAGCGAGGCTGGGGGAGGGGCGCCCACCATTGCTGAGGCTTAAGTAGGTAAACAAAGCCCTGGGAAGATCGAACTGGGTGGAGCTCACAACAGTTGAAGGAGGCCTGCCTCTCTCTGTAGACTCCACCTCTGGGGACAGGGCACAGCTAAACAACAACAACAACAACAACAACAACAAAGCAGCAGGAACCTCTGCAGATGCAAAGGACTCTGACAGCTTTGAAGAGAGCAGTGGATCTCCCAACACGGAGGTTGAAATCTGAGAACTGAATAACCTGCTCCTGAATGACTACTGGGTACATAAGGAAATGAAGGCAGAAATAAAGATGTTCTTTGAAACCAATAAGAACAAAGATACAACATACCAGAATCTCTGGGACACATTTAAAGCCGTGTGTAGAGGGAAATTTATAGCACTAAATGCCCACAAGAGAAAGCTGGAAAGATCTAAAATTGACACTCTAACATCACAATTAAAAGAACTAGAGAAGCAAGAGCAAACACATTCAAAAGCTAGCAGAAGGCAAGAAATAACTAAGATTAGAGCAGAACTGAAGGAGATAGAGACACAAAAATCCCTCCAAAAAATCAATGAATCCAGGAGTTGGTTTTCTGAGAAGATCAACAAAGTTGATAGACCACTAGCAAGACTAATAAAGAAGAAAAGAGAGGAGAATCAAATAGACACAATAAAAAATGATAAAGGGGATATCACCACCGAACCCACAGAAATACAAACTACCATCAGAGAATACTATAAACACCTCTATGCAAATAAACTAGAAAATCTAGAAGAAAT
This sequence comes from Theropithecus gelada, assembly GCF_003255815.1. Taxonomy (NCBI): domain Eukaryota; kingdom Metazoa; phylum Chordata; class Mammalia; order Primates; family Cercopithecidae; genus Theropithecus; species Theropithecus gelada. The sequence goes on along the minus strand of NC_037675.1, from coordinate 42,387,492 downwards.
GGAAAATTTCCTGGACACTTACACTCTCCCAAGACTAAACCAGGAAGAAGCTGAATCCCTGAATAGATCAATAGCAGGCTTTGATATTGAGGCAATAATTAATAACCTACCAATGAAAAAAAGTCCAGGACCAGATGGATTCACAGCTGAATTCTACCAGAGGTACAAGGAGGAGCTGGTACCATTCCTTCTGAAACTATTCCAATCAATAGAAAAAGAGGGAATCCTCGCTAACTCATTTTATGAGGCCAACATCATCCTGATACCAAAGCCTGGCAGAGACACAACAAAAAAAAGGGAATTTTAGACCACTATCCATGATGAACAAGGATGCAAAAATCCTCAATAAAATACTGGCAAACCGGATCCAGCAGCACATCAAAAAGCTTATCCACCATGATCAAGTGGGCTTCATTCCTGGGATGCAGGGCTGGTTCAACATATGCAAATCAATAAACATAATCCAGCATATAAACAGAACCAAAGACAAAAACCACATGATTATCTCAATAGATGCAGGAAAGGCCTTTGACAAAATTCAACAGCCTTCATGCTAAAAACGCTCAATAAATTCGGTATTGATGGAATGTATCTCAAAATCATAAGAGCTATTAATGACAAACCCACAGCCAATATCATACTGAATGGGCAAAAACTGGAAAAATTCCCTTTGAAAACTGACACAAGACAGGGATGCCCTCTGTCACCACTCCTATTCAACATAGTGTTGGAAGTTCTGGCTAGGGCAATCAGGCAAGAGAAAGAAATCAAGGGTATTCAGTTAGGAAAAGAAGTCAAATTGTCCCTGTTTGCAGATGACATGATTGTATATTTAGAAAACCCCATTGTCTCAGCCCAAAATCTCCTTAAGCTGATAAGCAACTTCAGCAAAGTCTCAGGATACAAAATTAATGTGCAAAAATCACAAGCATTCTTATACACCAGTAACAGGCAAACAGAGAGCCAAATCATGAATGAACTTCCATTCACAATTGCTTCAAAGACAATAAAATACCTAGGAATTCAACTTACAAGGAATGTAAAGGACTTCTTCAAGGAGAACTACAAACCACTGCTCAGTGAAATCAAAGAGGACACAAAGAAATGGAAGAACATACCATGCTCATGGATAGGAAGAATCAATATCGTGAAAATGGCCATACTGCCCAAGGTAATTTATAGATTCAATGCCATCCCCATCAAGCTACCAGTGAGTTTCTTCACAGAATTGGAAAAAACTGCTTTAAAGTTCATATGGAACCAAAAAAGAGCCCACATTGCCAAGAGAATCCTAAGTCAAAAGAACAAAGCTGGAGGCATCACACTACCTGACTTCAAACTATGCTACAAGGCTACAGTAACCAAAACAGCATGGTACTGGTACCAAAACAGAGATATAGACCAATGGAACAGAACAGAGTCCTCAGAAATAACACCACACATGTACAGCCATCTGATCTTTGACAAATCTGAGAAGAACAAGAAATGGGGAAAGGATTCCCTATTTAATAAATGGTGCTGGGAAAATTGGCTAGCCATAAGTAGAAAGCTGAAACTGGATCCTTTCCTTACTCTTTATATGAAAATTAATTCAAGATGGATTAGAGACTTAAATGTTAGACCTAATACCATAAAAACCCTAGAAGAAAACCTAGGGAATACCATTCAGGACATAGGCATGGGCAAGGACTTCATGTCTAAAACACCAAAAGCAACGGCAACAAAAGCCAAAATTGACAAATGGGATCTAATTGAACTAAAGAGCTTCTGCACAGCAAAAGAAACTACCATCAGAGTGAACAGGCAACCTACAGAATGGGAGAAAATTTTTGCAATCTACTCATCAGACAAAGGGCTAATATCCAGAACCTACAAAGAACTCAAACAAATTTACAAGAAAAAAACAAACAACCCCATCAAAAAGTGGGCAAAGGATATGAACTGACAGTTCTCAAAAGTGGACATTCATACAGCCAATAGACACATGAAAAAATGCTCATCATCACTGGCCATCAGAGAAATGCAAATCAAAACCACAATGAGATACCATCTCACACCAGTTAGAATGGCAATCATTAAAAAGTCAGGTAACAAGAGGTGCTGGAGAGGATGTGGAGAAATAGCAACACTTTTACACTGTTGGTGGGATTGTAAACTAGTTCAACCATTATGGAAAACAGTACGGCGATTCCTCAAGGATCTAGAACTGGAAGTATCATATGACCTAGCCATCCCATTACTGGATATATACCCAAAGGATTATAAATCATGCTGCTATAAAGACACATGCACACATATGTTTATTGTGGCACTATTCACAATAGCAAAGACTTGGAATCAACCCAAATGTCCATCAGTGACAGACTGGATTAAGAAAATATGGCACATATACACCATGGAATACTATGCAGCCATAAAAAAGGATGAGTTCGTGTCCTTTGTAGGGACATGGATGCAGCTGGAAACCATCATTCTCAGCAAACTATCGCAAGAACAGAAAACCAAACACCGCATGTTCTCACTCATAGGTGGGAACTGAACAATGAGATCACTTGGACTCGGGAAGGGGAACATCACACACCGGGGCCTATCACGGGGAGGGGAGAGCGGGGAGGGATTGCATTGGGAGTTATACCTGATGTAAATGACGAGTTGATGGGTGCTGACGAGTTAATGGGTGCAGCACACCAACATGGCAGAAGTATACATATGTAACAAACCTGCACGTTATGCACATGTATCCTAGAACTTAAAGTATAATAATAATAAAAAAGTAAAAATATATTTGCATAGCATAATTTTACAAAGATTATAGTAGACTCCAGTCAACAAATTAAAAAGAAAAATATTATTTGCTTATTGAAAAAAAAGAAAGAAAGAAAAAAAAGAAGCAAAAATATGTGCGTATATTTCATTCCAACACAGGTTTTTCACTTTTGTATTTATGAGGCAGATGACTTCAGTTCATAAAACAGTTACTGAACGTCCACTATGAGCCCAGGACTACGTGGGAGTAAGGCTTATTATTATAATGATATAGTCCCGATCCTTAGGGAATTACTTTCTAATGGAATCAACAGTGGGTTGCAACATAATGTGTCAAGTGTAGAAGGACTGTAGGATCATAGAGGGGAAAAGATTTTATGACATATTTGAGTTGGAGGAGGTTTAAGGACCCAAGTGTTTCAAGGAAAATTTGTAAATAATGTTTTGCTTAACTGGAGTTTCAATGGATAATGGGAGAAATTGATTATAGGCTGATGACATGCCAAATCTTTTGTAAAGCATTTTGTCATGTCATATAAATGACACTAATAAAATGTCAGTTTTTACATATTTGTGATTCAATATTATTTCCACTAATAGCACTACACTGTGTGTTTTCTATTAATGCTGTGATTGAAAAACTTCTCAAAAAATGTCTTAGAAGTGTGGTTTATTTAATTTGTCATGTTATCTCTTAATTCTTTGTAAATTTACATTTCATTTTCATAAAGAAAGAATTGTATATATGTTGTGTTTTAATTAGTTTACATCATTGAAACAAGACATAGGCTATTAAAAATTGAGATTTTATGTATCCAAAGTTCACAACAGTGTATTTGAATAGGGCTTTATTTGAAAAATAAAATTTTAAGTGGAAAATGGAATTCATTAAGAGAAGGTAGCATGTTCATTTTCACTTAAAGTATTAATATAAATTTAGAAATATTTAAAAGGTTAATAACATTACTTGATGTTAATTGTATTTAATCATAACCATATAAGTAAATGTGATATTTCTTGCAAAATATTCATACAATTTCTCATTTTAACGATCATTTGATTTCAGATTGAATATGCATTTAAAATCAAGTAACGCCATTAAATTGACACAATAGTTATCTTAAGGAAATTGTATTATATGGGAAATTATAATCATACAAGATAAACTTTTAAAATATACATATTTGAATACAGATTTTTGGTAACAATATTTTAAGCATATTTCGTTGGCCCACAAGTAATTATTTAATGCTTACATAGACAGTGTTATCTGTTTTTAATGAATTGAGGATGACACAAATGTACAAAACATTGATATTTGTTTTAAGTAGTGATTTTGTTTTAACTTATTCATTAAATTTCTCTGAGATGCTTGGAAATAATATACTTCCTATGCAAGTACATATGTATATGTTATTTTTTAAATTTTATTTCTTTAATTTATTTATTGTAGGAAAGATCTTCCTGCTACCTTGGAATTTTATTTTGAAATTTACTAGGTATTTATCATGGCACTGGTAGTGTGATAGATGCCAGGAATTAAAAATTAATTAAGGCACATCCTTCCTCTCAAGTGGTATGGGATCTAGTGCATATATGTTTGCAGCAGGAGGATAGCTAGCGCATCCTTTATCCACTAAGAACAGTATAATCTGATGAGTACTACAATGGGTTTAAGAACAGACACAATTGGTTATGTCTTTTTAAGAAAGGTTGGACTAGGCCAGGCACGGTGGCTCATGCCTGCAATCCCAACACTTTGGGAGGCCGAGGTGGGCAGATGACCTGAGGTCAGGAGTTCAAGACCAACCTGGCTAAAATCATGAAACTGTGTCTCTATGAAAAAATAAAAAAATAAAATAAAATAAAAATTAGCCAGGCATGGTGGCAGGCACAGGAGAATCACTTGAACCTGGGAGGCGGAGGTTGCATTGAACTGAGATTGCACCATTGCACTCCAACCTGAGTGACAAGAGTGAGACTCTGGTCTCAAAACAAAACAAAAAGAAAGGTTGGACTAATCTGCTGGTGTGAGTGACCTCTGGAGTGCAGAAATGAAGAAGAAATTGGAGTTGGACCTTCATCCACCATTACACAGCAAGCACCTAAAATATTATAGGCACTGTGTTGATAGGTCTACATGGTTTCATAAGATATTACTTAATCTGTGGGGAGCCTGATACAGGCTACCAAGCACCTTGAAGGGTGAGAATAATTTTATCAAATTTGACACAAAGAAAAGGGATACAAATATGTTAGGTAAAGGTTACCGTTGAAATAGGGGCACAAAGGCACCAAAATGCCTATATTTGTATTATCTAACTGATCAATCTTGCTGATGCTGAAGGCTGCAAGGCTTGAACCTTATCATTTAACATCTTCAGCCTTAGGAAGCCTTATTACAATTTCTAATGCAAAGAATAGTGGTTGTATGTATATTTATATTTCACTCTGTAGTGCGGTGCTTTTAAGCCTCTGCAAAGGCCTTTTTAATTTTTCTTAATGAATTGAGATCATTTGAGCTAAATTAAAGATACTCACTTTGCATTCCATAAAAAGTTGAATTGCCTGAGTCATATTTTCTTTTCTTATTTCTTTTGCTTCTCTCAAACTGTTCCTCATTTTTCTCACTACAGTTTTTTGCAATACTGTGTGGCCTTTACTCCAGTGTCATATTTTCTTCTGAGCAACTGAAGGAGAGATTCATGGAATAACCTTGTGCACTAATAATTCTGAAATTAGATTAAAATAAATGAGCAATTAGTAATTTAAAAAATATGTTCAAAAAATTAAAATTGCTCATCCATGAACCGTCAGAGTATTCTTCTATAACTACTGGGAAGATTTTATACTTTACCTATCTTTTGGCATGTATATTTTACAATGAATTTGCATTCAGCAAAAGCTAGGGATTTTACAGATGACTGATGCCTGTGAAAATGAGATTTCTCCCCTGAACTTGCTTTAATTAAAATGCTGTAAGTAAAGGAACATTTTAATGTGCCAATCTCCATATTTGGTTAGGGCTGACTTTCTAGAAAAAAGAAACGTTGCTTTAGTTTGCATATCAAAGAGCTCTGGTGCACAGGTTCTGCACTGTTTATATATTGTCTGTTTAACACTCCAGGTCGTTTATTGTTGAATAGTTTTGCATAAACGATGGCCAAAGTGAAGACACAGACCTTAGTATTACACCCCTTTTCCTATTTTTGTTTTTCTTTTCTGGATTTTAATAAAGCATTTACTTCCATTGATAATGATAAACTTATTTACAGCGGAGCTTTAAATTGAATGTAATCTAGGTTTGTACACAAGAAAAACTGCACTTGAAACGACAAACCTTTTTTTCAAAGGAATGAGATCTCTGATAAACAGCATGATATCGTATGCATGGTGACATAGAATTTTTTTTCTCCATTGGAAATTTGTCCTATAGTTTCAGGTCATAGGACTGTTCATAGGCAGTTTGATCAAGAATGTCTAATCAAATCATAAATTTCATTGGTAAGTCGTATTCACATTTAATCCTCTTAATATATTGTCAGTATATATTTAACAAGGTGTAAATTTTTTTGGCTGAAATCTATGTTCATTCTCTCCCCATCATAATTAGATTAGATAGTTCATATACTAATCCTAACACTATGAGTAACAGTTTCTTTTTTTTAATCATTTGTATGATTAGAAAGACATTTCCATGAAGTATCCTTTTTGGAAAAGGAAAGTTCTTTTCATTCTTTGGAAACTAAAGAATCTATGAATTGGATACTTTAATTGTTCTCATCATAAAATAAGAAAAATGAGGCACTTAAAAGTTATATAATTTTGTTAGACATGATTAATCAGTAGCTAAACCAAATCTGAATCCACACAAGCTGGTGGCTCTATAGCCTATGCTCTTACTTTCTTATTTCTCAGTTTTATTAATTGATTATGTATTTATCTATTTTTTTCTCTCCCTGCCATCAGTAAAAATACAAGTCAGAGACAGAATGTTATTGAAAAGTTCATGCATTTAGTTACCCTGCTCTACCAGATTTGACAATGAAATGGGAAAAAGGTCACAATTAATATCAGAGTATATTCAATAGCATGAGATATCCTAAATTAGGTAATTACCCAATTATTGATTTATTTTGTATTTTTAGATTGCCCTGCAATAACACTTTATACTTTTTATTTTAATATTGATTAATCTGTATTTTGATATTTATTAAATATTCTTTGTATATTTTTAACATGTTCTTTTTAAAATTTGTATGGTTGAAAGCAAAAATATTATAATTGAACAGTGTTTAAAGTGACTTTATGTTACCTTAAAGCAGAAGTGTCTAATTTTAATGGAATTTTACTGTTAGTGTTACCAAATAACTAAATCATGAAGGTTTTATGAATTTGTGGAATACATTTCAAGAAATTGCAGTATAACATTAAAATTATTTTTTCTCAATTTTTAAACAGATTTAGGGAATACAAATGTAGTTTTGTTACTTGGATATATTGCATAGTGGTGAAGTCTGGACATTTAGTGTACCCATCACTCGAATAGTGAACATTGTACCCAATAGGGTATTTTTTTTTCAACCCTAACCCTCCTCCAACCCTCACAGCTTTTGGAATCTCCAATGTCTACTACTCTACTCTGCCCATAGGTATCAATTTTTTAGCTAATACTTATAAGTAAAAACATGCAGTATTTGACATTGTGTTTCTGAGCTATTTCACTTAATATAATGGTATCCCGTTCCATTTATGTCACTGCAAAAGACATAATTTTCTTCCTTGTGGCTGAGTAGTACTGCATCGTATGTGTATATGTATACCAATGTTTCTTTAATCATCCATTGCAGGAAACACAGGTTGAGTTCATGACTTTGCTATTATGAATAGTGCTCCCATAAACATATGAGTACAGATTTCTATTTTATATAATTATTTATTTTCTCTGGATAGATACCCAGTTGTGAGATTGTTAGATACGATGGTAGTTTTATATTTAGTTCTTTGAGAAATCTTCATATTGTTCTCCATAGAGGTTTACATTTGCAGTTCCCTTACCAGTGTATAAGCTTTCCCTTTTCTCCTCATCCTCAACAACATCTGTTGTTTTTTGACTTTTTAACAATAGCCATTCTGACTGGTTTAATATTGTGTCTCATTGGGGTTTTCATCTTAATTTCTCTGATAATTACTGTTGTCGAGTATTTTTTATATGTCTATTGGCTGCAAAGTAAAATATATTCATTTGAATGCTTTATTTTGATATAAAATTACTCTAAAACATTTTTACCAAATAATTTTCTTTCCTCTTTCTACTGAAGACTAGAAGGAAACAGGATAACTGATGGTTTCCTACTTGCTTTCTGTATTATCTTACTACCAAAATTACCTCTTTTCAGCATGATTTTTTATTTTAAAAATATCTGTTAATCTTAGAGAAGAAGCTAACATTGGAGGCATTTTAAAATAAGTAAACAACAACAAAAAAGGTAAACCTTTATCTTATAAAACATTATCAAATACTACTTAAAATATTCTTCATTCAGCTGACTAATATTAGAGGATATACATTTTCCCTACAGGTTAATAACAGGACATCAGGTAGAGTCAGAAATACAACTGAAAACTATGTGTCGTAATATAAATTCCAGCACACTTTATTTTAAAGAAATGCAGAAAAAAACCCATTTCATTTTCTTCATAGGATTTGTTAAGTGATACAAGAAAAAGATTTACTTTCACCCTGGGCACATTTGGAGAACATGTCACTGAGTGAAAAACCCTATGATATGAAGAATATCTTTTAAGGCATGTATTATTGCAATTGTTATTATTCTTTTTTGTTTTTGTTTTTGTTTTGAAACGGAGTCTCCCTCTGTCGCCCAGACGGAAGTGCAGTGGCGCGATCTCGGCTCACTGGAAGCCCCGCCTCCTGGGTTCACGCCATTCTCCTGCCTCAACCTTCGGAGTAGTTGGGACTACAGGCTCCCGCCACCACGCCCGGCTAATTTTTTTGATTTTTTTTTTTTTTTTCCAGTAGAGACAGGGTTTCACCGTGTTAGCCAGGATGGTCTCAATCTCCTGACCTGGTGAAGTGTTGAGATTAAAGGTGTGAACAGCACCTGGCTGCAATTGTTATTATTCTTATCATTATTATATGAATTCCATTTTTCATTAAATAAATTAGCATTCATTTATTGAGCAAGTGTTTTTAATGCCAGATATGGGGCTAACCTTAAGCCAGGAGAGGGAGATTTTAAAAAGTCTATATATTTGGAAAATTAAATTTAATAAAGAAGAATTATTAGAATATATAATAATGACATTCGGGATTCTAGTGAAACCATCTTCTCACATAGAAATATAAAAGCGTTGAGAAAGCAAATGCCTCACATGCTTTGCATCTTAACCTTCTACAGAAAATGAAATATTTATATATAATAGTAATAGATAGTAGACATAATTTTCTACAAATTAGCAATGATTATTTATAAAAATTTAAGCAGGTCTTATTTTTTAGCATTTATTTTTCTGTTTAGTAAAATTTAATGTTTTAATCTTTTTTAAAAAACAAAAGGTACTACTTCTATTGTAAACGTTTTTGAAAACATGAGTGTAAAGGAGAAAAAGGTACATCACACAATGTAACTCTAATACATGACTTCAGTTAATATACTAGATTGTACGCTTCTAGATTATTGTGTTTGAATGTTTGTAGGTAAAAAAGAGAGAGAGAGGGAGGGGATTTTTCACTTTATCAATTTATAACTAAGAATATGCAATATTAATGTTGGTTGTAATTGATTATTTGTGTATTTGTCTATTTTGAGTACACATTAGGAAGTGAAACTGCTCTACGGTATCAGGACAAATGAGTTTTTATACCTTGCATCTTTTGATCTGTGACTAAAATTGTAGAATTGAAATTGTCTGTGTGTGTATGTGTCTGTAATTCAGATGGCTTCTAATTATGCGATTGTAGAATGTTGTCCCATGGTCAAAGGCTATTCATAAATACAATCATAAAGAAATTATTGTTCTGGTTGGCTTATAAAGAATTTTAACAAACCCAAATGAGATTATTTATGAAAACTTCTAGACAGAAGTTAGTTTTGTGGTCGTATTAATTGTTTAATACTCTAAGACTAAATCTGAAAAACAGCCTAAAGAGCTGTATAAGATTAGTCAATGTTCTTGCGGCACTTATGCAAATTATCAGTCCAAATCACATGAAACTAGCCTGATGTGCGATGATTCTGCCATCTCAAACGTCCATGGGGTTGTGGGTTTTACAATAGCTTGGATTCTGGAGGTACATAGAAAGAGAGTGGACCACTCTACAGTTATTTCACTCACCCCTACCCTAGGAGCCATTCATGACCAGGAATGTATTTAGCATTTGGTGACCCTGTGGTTGGTGTCCATCCTCCTCCCCTTCAGTCCTTCAGTCCTGGTGTCTGCACCATCTTTCTATCCACTCTCAGTTCATTCTCTCAGAGGATCTGTTTGGAAATGCTGGTCTACTTCATATTTTGTTCTCTCTTTGTGGGAGAAGGTCTTCTTGGCCATGCCTATTTGGCCATCTTTGCAAGTGTTCTAATATTCAGTTTTGAATCTGATTTGTGATACATCTGTCGTATTGTCTAGTGGTTTCTGAAAATGAAAAATAGGACCAGAGGAAAGGTCAGAGATGGAGACGTACAAATTTGTTTATTTACATAAGAAGGAGAGATCAATGCAAGAGATTAGAGAGAATGCCAATGAAAGTAGTTTAGAGTTTGGAATAGACAGAGACACCAACATGAGTGAGAAGAAAATAAACAACAAAACCAACCAAAAAGGACCATAACAAATTCTAAATAAGGAGAAGTAAAGAAGCATGTGTTGCACTGAAGTGTAATTGGATTTAGATGTGATATTTTGTTTAGTTTTATTTAAATGTGATGGACAATAAATTAATTTTTAAATAATCTGTAGCCTGTGGAAATCAAGGGTTCACTTGATATCCAGAGTATTTCTATTAATTTGTCAGAAAAACTTAGAAAACATACTGTTTACTCAAAGGAATATACTCAATAATGGAATTGCTGGGTCAAATGGTAATTTTGTTTTAAATTCTCTGAGGAATCATCACACTGCCTTCCACAATAGCTGAAATAATTTACGTTCCCACCAGCAGTGTATAAACATTTTCTTTTCTCTGCAACTTGACCAGCATCTGTTATTTTTTGAATTTTAATAACAGCCATTCTGACTGATGTGAGATGGTATCTCATTGTGGTTTTGATTTGCATTTCTCTAATGATTTGTGCTGTTGACCATTTTTTTTTTTGTATGCTTGTTGACTGCATGTATGTCTTCTTTTTATGTGTCTATTCATCTTCTTTGCCCACTTTTCAATGGGATTGTTTGGGTTTTGCTTTTAAATTTATTTAAGTCCCTTATAGATTCCAGATATTCTATCTTTGTCAGATACATAGTATACAAAAAATTTCCCTCATTCTGTAGTTTGCTTACTTTGTTGGTAGTTACTTTTGCTGCCCAGATGTTTTTAGTTTAATTAGGTCCCATTTGTCAACTTTTTTGTATGTTGCAATTGTGTTGGGCATTTTCATCATGATATCTTTGTCAGATCCTATGTCTAGAATGGCATTTCTTAGGTTATCTTCCTGGGTTTTTATGGTTTTTATCTTTTTAGGTTTTACCTTTAAGTCGTTAATCCATCCTATTTGATTTCTGTATATGGTATAAGGAAGGGGTCTGGTTTCAATCTTCTGCATATAGCTATCCAGTTATCCTATTTTTAAAATAGAGAGTCTTTCCCCATTGCTTGTTTTTGTCAACTTTGTCAAAGATCAGATGGTTTTATGTGTGTGGCATTATTTCTGGGATCTCCATTCTGGTCCATTGGTTGATGCACCCATTTTTGGACCAACACCTTGTTGTTTTGGTTACTGTGGCCTTGTTGTACAGTTTGAAGTAGGGTAACATGCTGTCAACTTTCAATAGTATTGAATCTGTAAATTGCTTTGGGCAGTATGGCCATTTTAATGATACTGATTCTTCCTATCCATGAGCATGAAATATTTTCCCATTTGTTTGTTTCACCTCTGATTTCTTTAAATGGTATTTTATAATTATTATTGTAGAGATCTTTCACGTCTCTGGTTTGTCGTGTTCCTAGGTATCTTATTAATATTTTTGTAGTTGTGGTAAATGGGATCGAGTTCCTGATTTGGCTCTTAGCTTGGGTGTCGTTGGTATATAAGAATGCTACTTATTTTGTACATTAATTTTGTATCCTGAAATGTTGTTGAAGCTGTTTTTCAGATCAAGCAGCTCTTGGGCACAGACTGTGGGGTTTTCTATATATAGAATCATATTGCCTGCAAACAGGGATGATTTGACTCCCTCTCTTTCTATTTGAATGCCTTTTATTTCTTTGTCTTGTCTGATTACTCGGGCTAGGACTTTCAGTACTGTGTTGAATATGAGTGTTAAGAGAGAAAGTCTCCCTTTTTTGTTACAGTTTTCAAGGGGAATACTTCTAGTTTTTGTCTAGTCAATATGATGTTGGCTGTGGGTCTGTCATAGATGGCTCTATGACATTGAAGTATCGTATGTTCTTTCAATGCATAGTTTTTTGAGGGTTTTTAATAGGGAGGGATGTTGGATTTATTGAAAGCCTTTTCTGCATCTATTGGGATAATCATGTGGATTTTGCTTTATGTGACAAATCACATTTATTGACTTGCATATGTTGAACCACCCTTGCATCCCAGGTATAAAGCCTACTTGATCATGGTGGAGTAGCTTTTTGATATGCTGTTGGATTTTGTATACTAGTATTTTATTGAAGAGTTTTATGTCTGTATTCATCCAGGGTATTGGCCTGAAGTCTTCTTTTTTTTTTTTTTGAGACGGAGTCTGGCTCTATGGCACAGGCTGGAGTGCAGTGGCAAGTGATCTTGACTCACTGCAAACTCCGTCTCCCAGGTTCACGCTGTTCTCCTGCCTCAGCCTCCCAAGTAGTTGAGACTAGGCGCGCCAGCCACCACGCTGGCTAATTTTCTGTATTTTTAGTAGAGACGGGGTTTCACGGTGTTAGCCAGGACAGTCTTGATTTCCTGACCTCATGATCCGCCCGCCCCGGCCTTCCAAAGTGCTGGGATTACAGGCATGAGCCACCACGCCTGGCCTGACCTGAAGTTTTCTCTTTTTTGATGCTGTATCTCTGCCAGGTTTTGGTATCAATGATGCCAGCCTCATAGAATGAGTTAGGGAAGAGTTCTTCCTCCTCTATTCACTTGAAACAGTTTCAGTAGAAATGGTACCAGTTCTTCTTTATATATCTCATAGAACTCTGCTGTGAGTATGTCTGTTCCTGGACTTTCTTTGGTTCAATATGTAAAACATTACATAAAGTTCTGTGATTATTTTGCCCTTAGAGAATATCAGGCTAAAAATGACTTAAGTTTTCAATGCATTATCTTTAATTCGACTTGTGACTTAGTCTAATACCATTTAATAATTGATATGAATGTACTCTGGAAACTTAAGAATCAGTCTTTTCCCCTATGATTTTTGTGCACTTGCTTAATGATGTGGTTTCTTCAATAAATGATATCTTTAAAAATTCGTAGTGCGACCATGAAGCAAGGAAAATGCAGATCATAAAACTTCCATTCATTTACAAGAAGAGTGGCATTAAAAATTTTAAATAATTATATATTTCATAATTATTTAATATGCTTTACTTAAGTGTCCATTTTCTAATTCAGATATTTTTTCAGTGACACATGAAATTATTAAATGAAAAATATACAATATCGATTCTTAAAGAAAAAAATCAAATGTTGGCAATGTTTAAATTAGAATGTAGAAAAATAAAGTGGAAAAAATAATCCTGAATAGCCACAAGAGTTCGTGCTGATTTCCAGTAAGAAAACTGAACAAAACAGTCTCTTTGGCAGGATGTCTTCAGGTCGTTGGCATGTTTATATTCATTGTACTGAGGCAGAATCTTCACATGGAGGAACAAATTTTTCTTCTATATATGCTCCAATGCACATTGTTGAATAGGTTTTAATTTACAATAGTCAGATGTCTCTGGATTAGAAGTAAACCGTTCGTCAGTAACAAAAAGCATGAGTAAATACTGCACACATCAAATACATAACATTTATATATATATAATATATAATAATAAATATAAATATAAATACATACAATATATTATATATATACATGATTTGTCCTCCAGTTGGAAATCTGAAAAGAAATTGACTTTTATTCAAAACAACAGTACATCTGAGAATCCAAAACAGTGTATCTGCATGTCGCTCCAACATGTAATATGGAAGTGTTTCAACAGGATGTCCTTTCAACAACAAAATGGGAAATAGTCCACATATTGACTAGAAGTATGTTTGGCAAGTGTGGGAGAATAATCTATTACAGTGGATTAATCAATTAATCAGGGATTTTTTTCTTTTTTCTTATTATTGTAATTTTAGTTGAGTCAGAGTTTCGCTCTTGTCGCCCAGGCTGGAGTGGAATGGCACGATCTCAGCTCACTGCAACCTCTACCTTCTGGGTTTAAGCAATGTCTCCTGCCTCAGCCTTTTGAGTAGCTGAGATTATAGGTGACTGCCACCATACCCAGCTAAGTTTTGTGTTTTTCATGGAGACAGGGTTTCACCATGTTAGCCAGGCTGGTCTCTAACTCCTGACCTTAGGTAATCCACCCACCTCGGCCTCCCAAAGTGCTGGGATTACAAGTGTAAGCCACCAAACCATGCTAAAAACAATATTTTTAAAGATTTTTACATAAATACCTAATAAAGTAGTTGTCCCAAAAGCATAACTTAAGAAAATAAATAGTATACTATTTATATTCATTGTACTGAGGCAGAATCTCCACATGGAGGGATAAATTTTTCTTCTACATCTGTTCCAGTGCACATTGTTGAATAGGTTTGTTTTGAAAACAAAAACAATTTTTTGTTTTCACTAGTATGTAATTCCCCTATATCTGTCAATTTCCTTATATTTTAAAAGAGCCAAATAATATCTGTTCTTTGCAAGATTCTCTAATTAATGAGGTATACAATTAGAAACAATCTTAATAGTATTCTGAATAAAAATAGTTATTATGATCTATAATGAATGGAAAGACAAAGAGGAATAGATAAAAAACAACATAAAGAACAAGAAAACATTTAAGTAATGTTAGTCATAAATTAAGAATTTACTTTGCTTGCATTATTTCGTTATTATATTGTGAATTTAATATGCTGTAACTAGGTCTTATCGAAGTACAGAATAAAAAATATTTTTGATTTTATATAATAGTGAAATATGACAAGTACTTTAAAAAATACCATACATCACTCATTTTATTCTCAATAACTTTCTTTATCATCTCCAGTAGAAAACACACAAAAATGGGTTAAGTTTAGGATAGAGCATTTTTTCCCAGATTATCTACTGTGGAGCTCCTGCCCCACAGATGGTTTAGGGTCAAATAATATTGAGGTAATGCCTACAATAACTCTCTTCAGAAATTCACAATATATCCTGTTCACATATTAAAGCCCAGATATTTCTTCCTATATTAAAGATACTGTTCAGTTTTTAAAGTATTGTGCTTATACTATACAATAATTTGATGCATAGAATCACTATAAATGTTTCAAGAATTTTATTTAAATTTTATTTGAAAAATAAGGGAGGTAGAAAATTCTGATGTTTTCAAATATTATGTTAAACCAAGATGCTGAAGCCATATTACTTTTTTTTGCACATTTTAATTTTGGTTTTTCTGAATATAGCCCTTATAAGTGACTATCTCTATTACACTGCTTTCAGAAGTCTCTCATGCTTACTGTCTCTATCACTTCCATTCTGCTATCTTTTCTAGATCTTCTTCTGTATGCACTGACCTCAACTAGACAATCTTTAACAACCATGTAAGTTTTTCCAGAGAATATTCTCTCAATTCTACATATCTAGTTCTAAAAAATCTCTCCTCTCACCTATACAGTTGAAAATATTATTGTGGAATACAATACAAAATATCATTTTATAATAAATTTTTGTAGCATAAATTTCAATTTTATCACAATGACTTGGTAGAAATAGGTATTTATATTCTGCATTCTAAAACATTATGACCTCTTTTGATTTTGATTTTGGTTTCCCAATTTGTGAATGAATATAATCCATAAGAAACTTAATGCGTTTTAGGAAAAATATACTTTATAAACAATAATATTTGAAGTAAAACTCTGTATTTGTAGACTGTCAGCTAACATATACTATGATTTTAATATTTTTATAAAAGATATATTGAGAGGTGAAGCCAGTTGGACTTCCTGGGTCAAGTGGGGACTTGGAGAGCATTTCTGTCTGGCTAAAGGACTGTAAATGCACTAATCAGCACTCTGTAAAAACACACCAATCAGTGCTCTGTGTCTAGCTGAAGGATTGCAAATTCACCAATCAGCACTCTGCAAAAATGCACCAATCGGCACTCTGTGTCTTGTTAAAGGATTGTAAACGTACCAATCAGCACTCTATAAAAATGCACCAATCAGCACTCTATGTCTAGCTGAAGGATTGTAAATGCACCAATGAGCACTCTGTAAAAACGAACCAATCAGCACTCTCTTGGGTGGGGCCAAATAAGGGAATAAAAGTTGGCCACCCCAGCCAGCAGCGCCAACCTATTGGGCTCTTCTTCCAGGCTGTGGAAGCTTTGTTCTTTTGCTTTTCACATTAAATCTTGCTGCTCCTCACTCTTTGGGTCCATACTACCTTTATTAGCTATAACACTCACCGCGAGGGTCTGTGACTTCATTCCTGAAGTCAGCGAGACCACTAACCCACCAGAAGGAAGAAACTCCAGACACCTCTGAAGGAACAAACTCCCGACATACCATCTTTAAGAGCTGTAATACCTTGAAGGTTCATGGCTTTTTTTTTTTTTTTTTTAAGATGGAGTCTTGCACTTTTCCCCAGGCTGGAGTGCAGTGTCATCATCTCGACTCACTGTAAGCTCCGCCTCCCGGGTTCATGCCATTCTCCTGCCTCAGCCTCCCAAGCAGCTGGGACTACAGGCACTCACCACCACACCCAGCAGATTTTTTTGTATTTTTAGTAGAGACAGAGTTTCATCGTGTTAGCCAGGATGGCGCTGCTTCGTTCTTGAAGTCAACGAGACCAAGAACCCACTGGAAGGAATAAACTCTGGATATAATATTATTATCCATAAAATTTACCTGCTGATATTTGATATGATTTAATTCAACAGATGAGAAAAAAATATTGTGATGACTAGCACACCTTAAAACTCGAGGCAATCACACACGAGGGCACAGAGGCTCTGATATAAATGATCTATGTGAAAGATAGAATACAGTGTAAAATACCCTGAAGTATAAATTTCATGTAAAATTTTGGCATTTTCAAGGTTGAATTTCATGTAAGGTGTTTAATAATGTTACTAATTATATTGAATATATCAATTTTGGTCACTTCTTAAGTTACATTTTGGATATCTTCTAAATTATATCTTTGTTAAACATATACACATATTTTGTATCAAACATTATGGTAGTAGAAAAGTCCAGTTTGAAGGAAGTTTCCATGCAAATATTTCTTTGTGGATGTCTTTTTCTCATTTCTTTTAAAACTCCCAGTGGTAAAATTTTTACATGCTTCAGCTACTAACACAGTTTCTGAAGAAGATGTGTGAAACATTTATCCTTAATGAACTATGGATGGAACACTGAACTTAGTCTCTGAGGAAAAAAAGATAGGGGTTCATATAATTTAATTGGTTCTAATGTTGATATCGGAATGTGTAATCCACTGTTTTTTAATAAATTCTGTGTGAATTTGAAATTTAAAATAAAGTCATTTCATATTTTGGAGCTTTATTCTACTGAACAACATGTTTTTTCCCTCTCTCTCTGAATTTACATTCTACTTCTGCCTATTGAAGAATATGAAAATATACATGGAATTTATGTTTTTCATACAGAGGAAAACTGGCAATAGATTGTTTTCCCTAAATAATAAGTGACATTCAAATATAAGATAACCAAAGTTCAATGAATTATTCACATAAACATAGAAGAATAATTGACATACTTTTGATGAAATTCTAAGCAGAAATCACAAAGATACTGTGAACTTGTGTTTATCAAGCTAAATGCATGTAATAAATTGGGCCAGAAATTTCAGGCATTAGCGTAATTCAGTATCTCTTAATTGTGGCATTGAAATCATCAATGTGCCACAGATAAAGTTTTATACCTCTAATATTACTGAGCATTTAAAAAATAAACCATCAAATTCTTTATGAACTAAAATAGTTAATGATGACTAATTATCCTTAGGGACTGCAGCAAAATATAACAATCACTATTTTTAATTCTGATCCATACCGTACTATTAATTGGTATTTCATTTCTTCATGTAGCTTTTTGCGACTACAGCAGCTACTGATGAAGTTCATCTTTCCTTTTCCTTTTTTAATTTGAAATATTATTTGAAATGAAGTAAATATGACTTTTAGTGCACTTTATTTTTGAAATAGCTATACTAAAAATAAATTTAGAAATATAAAGAAAATCTTCCAGAAAAGTTTTTCTAAGAAAATACTTTATTTAAAAATATACAACCACTCATATTTGGAATTTCTAGTCTTTCAAGAAAGACTATCATAAAACTTATTAGCATCCACTAGATTCTTGCTCTGACTCAGCTTTCAGGAAACAGCTAATATTAGGACCCTATAATTCATAGGGAGCTTGGTGTTTATGTATTAATATATCCATATATGTGTACAGTCATTAACCTTCAATAATTCAGTATGTAGTGGGAAAGACAGACATCTGTAGAATACCATAGCTGGATATCGGTGGAATAGATGAAACATTACAGAAACGTTTGGGTTAGGTAAATAATTAAGCCTGGTTGGAAAACAAGCACTATGATCTGAATCTTGGTGTTCCCCCTAAATTCATATGTTGGAACTTAACTCCCAAAGTGATGGTATTAAGGGGTGGGGCTTTTGAAAGCTGATTAGGTCATGAGGGCTCTGCCTTCATGGATGGTATTAAGTTCCTTATCAAAGGGCTCCAGGAAATCAGTTTTATCTTTCCACCTCTTCTGCCATGTGAGGACCGAGCAACAAGGCTCCAACTATGGAATAGACAGCAAGCCCTTACCAGACACTGAATCTGACATTGTGTTGATTTTGGACTTCCCAGCTTCTAGAACCATGAATAGAAAATTTCTAAATTGCCTGTTGTGTGGTATTTTGTTATATCAGCAGGAACAGACTAAGGAATTGCTATCATTTTCCAAAGTTAAGGACATTTTTAAGAACTTAAAATAAAATGCGTTTTCTAAGAAAATAATTAAGCCTGAAGAAAATCCATTGTCCTTGAATGAATACAGATTAAAACTCCCTTAACATTTGCCTCAATTTGATTAAATTTTAGACAGATTTTCCTGACCTCCTTTCCTTATATCATTTGCTATAGAAAAGTTGTAAGTTCTTTCCTTGCCCTTTTGAGATATAAATCTTTTTAAAAGGCTTATTGCCAGTTTTACAACCCAGGACTGTATTTCTCCAGGAGCTGGGAGGTATCATTTTGACATGTAATCATCAAGGAAAATATCACACCATCCTGCAATTTCTGTGGGAGGGTAGGAGCCTAACTTAGGTGGGCACCTTGATCCAAATTGTAAAACTATCTCCTACTGTGAAGATAGGAAAAAGTTTATTTTTCTTCTGGGTAAAGAAAAGTAGCAAACACAGATGGCTTATGATCTCCCCATCCCAACTCTTAAAAATTCTCCCTCTTGTTATTTTGGCAGGGCTGTTTCCAGGCTTGGTCTGTCCTTTTCCCCTATTGCTGGCTATAGTATTAGAATAAAATCAACTTCTGTTTACTCATCTTTTCTGTGTGATGTTTTCTTTAACAATAGTTTTAGCTACTGAAGTGCTAAACATTTTCTTTATATATGATATTTTACCTATAAAAATTTTCTGTAGCTGAAACTTCTGAATATCAGTTATGTCATGCGAAGGAAGATATTAGAAACATGAATAAGAGTCTTGACATAATTTTGTCAAAAGTTTTGGCTTATGTCCTCTTTTACAAGAAATAATGGAGAAGATATATACAGAAAAAGATAAAAATAAAAATATAGATAAAGACAAATGACTGTGATCACTCATGTTTTTCTAATTAAGCATTTGTCTATTTAACGTATTACTGTATACGTGAAGAATTGAATTTAAAGTCCTTAAGCGAAGTCACATTTCCATTTGATATATGGACGTACACAATAAGATAGTTAAATAAAATTCTAAAACAGTGGACAAAATGAAAAATACAAATCACAAGATTTTATAAATTTAAACAAACATATTTGAAGTTGAAAAAGGATTTGTGAAAACACAAAAATGACTTGCATCCTAAACTGTGAGAAGAACTTAAGAAAGTGAAAAAAAGGGAAATACATTCAAGAAGAATCTAAGTTATTAACAATCTTTCAATCAAGGCTGACCATAGTGTATTTTATGGACTTCATAAAAGAAATAAAGAGAATAAGCAGATATTTGGTAGATTTTTCAAGAAGTGGTTTTCGTTTTGTATCGAATATAAGAATAAGACTTAAGGTACCTATGAAATCAATACTAACTATAGTGTGAGTACTGGATTAGGTGACTTGCAAGGATAAGAGATGGTGAAGGGCATTCACCTGAGAAAGTTGCAAATGCCAGGATAAGAGGAGTTGACTGAATCCTGTACTATTTGATAAAATGTGAGGAAATCAATTTCAATCAAAAAGTAAATGAAATAAAATTAAAATCTTAAATGAATATTTGTATATTAATCATAAATATTTAATCTCTCTCTATTTTAATTAAAATCAATACCAATATGTATTAGTAAATTATTTTGAGTAAAGTCAATTTTTGTATATAAAGAGATTCATACTGTTTTTATTTTTATTTATTTATTTAATTATACTTTATGTTCTAGGTTACATGTGCACAACGTGCAGGTTTGTTACATATGCGTACATGTGCCATGTTGGTGTGCTGCACCCATTAACTCGTCATTTACATTAGGTATATCTCCTAATGCTATCCCTCTCCCCTCCCCCCAACCCACAACAGGCCCCAGTGTGTGATGTTCACTTTCCTGTGTCCAAGTGATCTCATTGTTCAATTCCCACCTATGAGTGAGAACATGCGGTGTTTGGTTTTCTGTTCTTGTGATAGTTTGCTGAGAATGATGGTTTCCAGCTGCATCCATGTCCCTACAAAGGACACAAACTCATCCTTTTTTATGGCTGCATAGTATAAGCATTATAGAAAAATTTTTAATTAATAGATGATTTATGCAAACCTATTTTACCAAATTTAAAACCTGTCTTGGAATCAAACATTTGATTGGATTGACTACTTCTGATGTTCACCATAGTTAGTGATATTTACCCAGTTCAATGAATGCCAAGAGCTGCAATTATTAATGCCAGCAATTCAACGTGAAACCCTCTGATTTTTTAATTCAATGTCTATATTTTTTGATACTTTCTCAAACTGCTGCAACACATCCAGCCACTGGAATTCATGAATAGAATTTTATTGGAAGTTTATTCTCCTCACCACATTGAGGTCTCTGTGTCTCCTAATCTCAGGGAAACAGCCCCTCCTAAAAAGTAGTTTGGTATCACAGATCATGACATCCGGGTGGTCCTTCTGCATCCCAGAGGCTCACACACCAATTTGGTTGGCAGTAAGTTCAAAATCTTGCTATATCTATGAGACATACTTTGATTACTGGTTTTCCTGAACTTTGAGAGCAAATATCGTCATACTTTAAATACCGTTTACTACATTCAACCTTATACATTAACTTCCCCGAGGCCAAGAGTCATTGTATAGACGTTTTTCTGTATTATCTCTACCTCACAATCCTCAGTGTTTGCTGAATCATTGTATTGCTTCTGCTGGTATTCATGATATACCATCATTATAATTTTCTAAATCCTTGACTTCTTTTGTAGTTGCTTTTATTTCACCTTTTTGCACAAACTCAAACATTCTTGTCCTCAAAGGACAGTGATTTCCCCAAAATTATATGAATTACCATATGTATTCTTCTTACATCCCAAGACCATTTTGGGAGGGGGGAGGGGGGAGGGATTGCATTGGGAGTTATACCTGATGTAAATGACGAGTTGATGGGTGCTGACGAGTTGATGGGTGCAGCACAGCAACATGACACAAGTATACATATGTAACAAACCTGCACGTTATGCACATGTACCCTAGAACTTAAAGTATAATAATAATAAAAAATAAAAAAAAATTTTTAAAAAAAGAAAATATTTCTTATCTCTCTGACACTTTCTTCTCATTTGAAAAGCAAATGTTATTAGACTTCAACACCATTGCTCTTTTTAATTGTCAATTTCTTGGCCACTCTCCTTAATTTTTGATGTATTAACTTATTTATGGTACCCCATTCCATGCTATTATTTATTTTTCATAATCATGCCAATATCCAAATAGATTTGTTTAAAATATTCAACATTCTGTGCTTGCAGTTCTTTGTGATCCTCTATTCAGCAATGCCATTTCTCTAAGCTAAATTAACAGCCTCTATGGTCAAAAACTATGCTTTATCATCATTGATAACTACACCCTCTCCACAATCTTAGTTTCAAGCATCTCCGATTCTAACCAGCTAACTGATTACCATATTTTTACATCATGCTGACAGGAACTAGACAGCAGGTACCCTGGGCTTGCTATTCTGAAAATAATCATGTCACAGAGAAGAGAAGATTAATGCCACCATTATACAGGACCCTGCCTGCTCAGGAAAGGTCTTGATGTGTGACGCATCAAAGGGTCTTTACTTACTAAAGGACATGGAATAAGCTTCTTTTTTTTTTTTCTCTCTAAAAATGAGGCAGGATACTTAAGTTGGTAACTTGAATTTGGGAGCACATACTGTATTTCTGCTTCTATATTTAAGTAGAGGCAGAATAAATTAAGCTGTTCAATATCTCTTGCCAGTATTGCAAACATTTATACCATTTGGCTCTCATATTCCATGTCTAATGGTGCCCAGAGTATTTAAACTTGATCAGGAAACTGTTACTGAACCTGTAGCAGGCTCTATAGTAGAGTCACAATGGAATCTCTTAGGAATTTGTAAATGAGCCAACCACCTTTTCACAAGTAACTATTCTAATCTGGAAAAATAGTTCCTGCTTTTTACTGGACTGAGTTTCACATTAGAGGAATGAAGAAAGGGTATCAGGTGATCATGATACCAAAGCTTCACATCTTAAGAGACATTAATGCATCTACCTAACCATAAAGCCAGGCATGCCTAAAAGTTCTTTATTATTCCATCATCAAGTGGAAGTATCATAGTTGAACGGAGACCAAGGCAGAAGTTGATGGTGTAAGTTTATGAATAGATAGTTCAAATCCCTAGAAAGCCTATTGGTGTCAAACTTTCAACTCTTTCTCAATCTACACTCTATGCATCATGGGTATTGCTCATGTTTTGATGGCAGATTAAGATCTTCAGTCTGATAACACACGATTTGCCTATTACCTATGTAATATGCAACACAGGTATATGTTATTTAGCAATATGTATTAGTACATACATATGTACCAGTGGAGGGAGGCTTAGCGTGACTGATTCCATTCTTGCATCTGATCCCCTGCAGTAATTTCCTTTAGTTTAAAAGTTTCTGGTTAGCTCTGCACCTAGACCAGCTAATTACACAACGAATTTTGCTTACAGTTCACTAAAAAAAAGATGATAACACTCCCTTTATCAAAACTAACCCCTGAGGAGGTAAGGGAGTGTGCCCACAAGTAACAGTGTTATGGTAAAGATTTATAAGAACAGTGATTTATAAGGATTTATAAGAACATTATCTGAAGTGACTGAAGAAATTTCACAACCTCCCCAGACATTTGCTGGTGCTCAAATATCTGTGGTCATCAGTCACCTCTTTATCTCATTTCATTCCTCTTGCCCCTTCCCTTAACATAAGAAGAAATGTGAATTCATAGTAACTTAACATGGTTTGGTGCCTATTTTTCTCTATTAGTCCATTTTGTATTGTTATAAAGAAATACCTGAGTCTGAGTAATTAATTTCAAATTAATGTCAAGTTAACTGAGGCCAGATTTAAAAAGGAAAATTAGTAAAACATCGAAATTACTTCTGAAAATTATAATCACATTTGAGATAAAGTGATTTCTTATATTAAAAAGGGGGTTTTCATCAAATATATATATTTGTACTCTGTATGTACTCTAAATATAGATATACTTCATTTTTGAGCCATTTAAGGTTCATAGCAAAATTGAGCAGAAACAGAGATTCATATTTTATTGTTAAATGATACTTGGAATACTAGTTAACTAAACATTTGACATTTGCATTATGTATTTTTATATATATATATATATGAACTTATCTACCATATGATATAAAAAAATTATTATCAGCAAGTTTTTAATCCAGTAATATTTTTCCAGATACCCCGAAACTTATGAATGAACTCTTGGATCATCATTGAAATGTATTATGCTAAACATTGATGGAATATCCTTGGAGTCTTAAATAATCCATTATATTATGCAACAGTTAAGACAAGTTTCACCACCAGACAATATTGATAGAACATGTGTTCATGCATAAGAGTGAGATATTTTAATACCGAATCATTTACTGATAGTGATTTGAAATGTTAAATTATTTTCAGTTAGTAGAAATTACTAGAAAAACCTGTAATTTTAAGATACTAAAATTTTTCTCAATGAACATTCTAATACACTAGACATTTTCCTAGATGAGATTTATTTAAAATACATAGTGGAGAAAAAAACAATTAAGATGTTCAGAATTTGCAATAATAAGTGTCTTTTTAGAAAACTAAGACTTTTGGTTGGAAATTTATTTGAACAAACAAGAGATTTTAGATTTTATTTTGGATTCAGTTTCAAAATATAAAGATCGGTTTAGCTGTCTCAAAGTTGCCATGTCCAATACACTGGCATATTGGTTTAAAAATATACCAGAAGTAAAGACTTTGGAATTTGACATAAAAGTAGGGACAAATTTTTAAAATTTACTGTATTTTATTTTAGAGACACGGTGTCATTCTGTTGCCCAGGCTGCAGTGCAGTGGTGTAATCATAGCTCAAAGGAACCTGATACTCCTGGGTTCAAACTATCTTTTGCGCCTTACCCTCCCGAGAAACTAGGACTACAGGTGCACACCATCATGCCTGGCTAATTTAAAAAAAAAAAAAATTATGTAGAGATGGAGCCTAATTATGTTACCTATGCTGGTCTCAAATTCCTGGCCTGAAGCGATCCTCCGCCCTCTGCTTCCAAAAATGCTGGGATTACGAGTGTGAGACATCCTTCGTGGCCTTAATAAACAAATTGTAGCAAAATTGGCAGGTAAAATATGTTCCATCTAAAATAGGTTAAGCCACAATTCAATCACTTCTTGTTGGGCAAGTGAGGAAGGAATTTTGTTGCTGTTTGATGATGAAAGACATCACTATTTTCATCCTGTAGCAAGATAAATGCTTATAAAATATTATATTATGTATAAATAATATATATATTATAAATCCTAACCTTATAAAATATATATTATATTTATAAGCTTTATTTAAGTAATAAACATGAAACCATTCTGTTTTCCTCTAGTTGAATTTGTTGAATTTTTTTTCTGACTTTTCGTTCTCATTTGTTTCTACTTTTATCCATTCTTCAAAATAATCTTTCCTATGAAATTCTTTTTAAATTATAGAAATAAATACATTTACTTTATATGAATATTTCCTGGCACTATGTTAAAAGTCAAATTTATTTATTGTTATCAGTGTAACCCTAACTTAATTTACCAATATAAAGTTATGGAAGATTACTTTTAAGTGGGGAATGATTTCATTTTTCCTGGATGTATTTCTTCCTTAAATAAAACTAATGTTATTTTATTAAGGAGTACATTGACAATATGTGTTTGAATATACAACTATATTCTCTGCTATAGTCTGCTTCTTCAATTACTCAAACATCTGTACACATCCTTCTTATTGTTATTAAAATAATGTACTCAGCCAGTCCTCAAATAATGCAAGCCAAAAATATCATCTTGTTTCTACATCCAGTTCTATATTTCTGTGTGATGTATAGGCCCCTACATCAGCAACTTTTTGGAGTTTTGAGACCTATAAATACTCTGGAAGGAACTGTCACGCTGTTCTCTCTGGACTCTGGCTCTGTTCTCTGAAAGCATTATCTTTGTCACCTTCCCTATAAAGTGGACAATAGAGAATATATCCTCCTCATCACTCTGGGGGTTTTCACAAATTTCTTCTTGTAGTTCAGTTTTAGAGGTATATATTTACTTTATAGGAAAACAATAATAAGCTTTAATCCATATCTTAGTATGAATATATTCATTCCTTTCTTTGAGAAAAATAGGTATAGGTTTATTCATTATTTTGACTGTAATAAACCCTGTTTTAAAAATAGCCCACCTCAATTGTTTTCTCTCAGAAACTCTTGGTGTTGTTTGCTAGTGTATACTAAACTGGTTATGTGCTCATGTCTCTTAATGAATTTTGTGTGTGTGTGTGTGTGTGTGTATTTTATATTTTATATACATGTGCATATTTTATATGAATCTGTATGTGCGTGTGTGTGTGTGTGTGTGTGTATGTTTGAGTGGGTATGTGTGTATTCAGTTGGCCCTTCATACTGGTAGAGGATTGGTTCTAGAACCCTTGTGGATACCAAACTATGTAGATGCCCAAACCCATATGTGAAATGGCGTGGTACAGTTGGCCATCCATATCCACAAGTTTCAATCCACGGCTGGTTGAATACATAGATGTGAACCCTGTGAGTACAGAGAGTTGACTGCACACGGTTTGTGTGTGTGTGTGGTGTGTATAGATTGGTGCAATTTTTAAATAATATTGATGTTTGCCTATGATTAAATTGTCTTATTTTATTTGTTTGATATTCAATGAATAGTAGCACGGTGCTGAAGTATCTATGGAATGAAAAGGTATTAAATTATTCACCCAAAGACTAAAGCTATTAGTCTTTAAGTAACCTTTACCACACAAAAACAAGAGAGGAATATGATAAACTTCCTATAAGTAAAAGTAAGCAAATGGTACATTACAACGTTCTGAGTATATTTCAGAAAAACAGTTGGAAACAATTTTGCATTTTGAACTGTAAAGAGTTTTCCCCATCTAATTAAGAAGCTCAAATAAAGCAGAATAATGGAAAATGGAATTAATGGAGTATTTAAATAATAATTAACACTTTCATTCTAATTTATAGAATAATTAATCATGTTCATATGTCCCATCTTACACAAATTACAGGGTATTTAAAAAATTATAATTTCTTGCTGAAATTTGGAGGCAATCGGTGTGAAAACATTTTGAAGAAATTCAGAGGTGAAAGACTTTATTACTTCTGTACATTATTCAAACAAATAATGTACAACAAGGCAGGCACTAAGTAAGCTGGTGTAACTGAGACAACAAGCTACCCCACTGTGTTCATTCTGCATTGTTCATGTGTTCATCTGATAATAGTGCATTTCACAGCATTTCCTGTGACTAAGTGATGCCAAAAAAAATAATGGTCAGAGGTGATATGTGCAATTATAGTACATATTTTTAAATAAAATAAGTGTGTCCTCTCCCTACTTTGATCCCCTTGTTGTTGACTGGAATATGGATCCAGTGTGAGCCATTCTGACCATGCAGATAAGAAAAAAAGAACAAAAAGCCAAAAGGAAAATTTTCCCTTCAATATTCACCTTAATTTCAATTAATTCATATTTAATAAAATAATAACTAAAAAGTTGTATAAAATAAGTTATTTACTTAATTTTCCCAATGAATTTATAGTAGGATTTTGATTAAGATGGATAAGTTAAAGAACAATAGCCAATACATTTACCCAGTTTTATGAAGGGTAAAGAAAAAAATTTATTTTTACCTGCAATTTTCAAAACTTTTTAGAGAATTTATTAATGCAGAAGGATGGCTACCAGAGACTAGGAAGGGTAGTGGAGGAGTGAGGAGGAAATGGAAAATATTTTCAAACATTTTTATTTCACTACTTCCATAATTTGGCTAATATGACAATATGATCATGCAATAGATTATAGATATGAAAAATAAGAAAAATGGAAATAAATATATGCTGCTGGTTATGGGCTTAAGAAAAAAAAGTACAATTTCATGAAACAAAAAAGCATTTTTGATGAGATATTCTTCATACATATTTTAAAGTCCCATCCTTGAAAGTATTGGAATGATTTAATTCAGAGCTTTTTAATTTTGTTTTTGGGTACAAGTGAAGTCATCAGGCAGAAAATAATAAGACAACTGAGTTTTATTCAAAAAAAAAAAAAAAAAAGAAGAGACAGGGAAAATTCTATATAAATAGTTGAAATCATTCTAGAATTAAGTTTTCAATAGTAGACAAATTAAGGAAATAAGCAGAAATAAAACTTGAAGCATATTTTAAACAGATAATTTGGGAGTACAAAACTTATTTACAAAACAATCTATACTTTGAAGTATTTAAAAGCTACTACTATACCTGAATAGGTATCATTTCTTTAAAAATAATTATTAGCTTTCACTTCATCATTTTTAGTAGTCCCAAGCTTCTCTTTTTTCTTTCAGTATATTCTTGTTTACCATATTAAGTAAGTTAATGAATAAGATTTTAAAAGAAGGATGACCTTATACAGAAAACTTTCTCCAGTCAGCCCAGACACAGGTTCTGTGTACCTCTGCAAGAGCTTCTTTTCCTTCCCAGAGAGAATGAGGAAGCTGTAATTTTTGTTCACTCATTCAGTGTTGAGCAAGGGTGAGAATCAATGTTGTCTACCAGCCAAAGCTGTCTCCTCTATTCTCCCATCAACTAACTAGACTGTGCTAGACACAGCAGAGCTTCAAGATTAAAAAGACAGAAGTCAGTAATTTGGGGAACTCGCATAAAAAATTTGGGGCACTGGATGCATTAACCAATCCCTTCCCTCCTCTTGATAATGCTGGGAGCTAGGGAATCTCTTGTTGAGAATATAGTGCTCTGCCGGGACAAGGTCTCCGATAATAGTGTCCTGAATTTTCAAAAGGGCTTTAGTGAGTCTGGTTTAACATTCAACTGGGGTGCAAGAGTATTTCAATGTTTCTCATTTCTCAAGATGGAATTTGTCCATAAATTTTTGCTGAATTGGCATGTTTGTGGGGAGAAGGTGGGTCTATAGCTTTCTATACTGTTCTCTTGCTGACACTAAGATACATATTCAAAACTTTACCTTAATGAAATAGAGTTATATGACTCACCTGAAAAATAATTAAAATAATCCTTATAATGATGCTACCAAGGTTAAGAGAACAATGCGTGAAAAAGGTAATAATTTCAACAAAAAGACGGAAAATATAAATAAAGCACCAAGCATAAATCATGGAGCACACAATAACTGAACTAAAAAAATTACTAGTGGGGTTCAACAGCAGACTAGATCAGACAGAAGAAAAGATCAGTATACTTGGAGACAGGTTACAAGAAATAATTTAGTCCAAGAAGTGAAAGGAAAAGAAGGTTTAAAAGAACAAAGTAAGCTTGAGGGAATTATGGAACATCATCAAGTGACCCGATATATACATTCTGGAATTTATAGAAGGATAAGAAAAAGGAAAAAGACCAGATAGATTATTCGAAGAAATGATGGCTTCCACTTTCCAACTCTAAAAAAGAAAATGGACATCCAAATCCAAGAAGCTCTAAGGATACTAAATACGATAAGCCCAAAGAAATCTACATGAAGAAACATTATAATCAAATTGTTAAAACTCAAAGACAAAGAATTTAAAAGCAGCATGAGAAAATTGACCATCTACAAGAGAACACTGTCCTCCCTCAGCTCCCAATAAGACTGTTAGTGTATTCTTTTTTTTTTTTGTATTGGGAATTTTATTATTATTTTTTATTATTATACTTTAAGTTCTAGGGTACATATGCACAACATGCAGGTTTGTTACATATGTGTACATGTGCCATGTAGGTGTGCTACACCCATTAACTCGTTATTTACATTAGGTATATCTCTTAATGCTATCCCTCCCCCTTCCCCCCACCCCTCAACAGGCCCCGGTGTATGATGTTCCCCTTCCTATGTCCAAGTGTTCTCATTGTTCATTTCCCACCTATGAGTGAGAAAGTGCGGTATTTGGTTTTCTGCCCTTGTAATAGTTTGCTGAGAATGATGTTCTCTAGCGTCATCCATGTCCATACAAAGGACATGAACTCATCATTTTTTATGGCTGCATGGTACTCCATGGTGTATATGTGCCACATTTTGTTAATCCAGTCTATCATTGATGGACATTTGGGGTGGTTCCAAGTCATTGCTATTGTGAATAGTGCTGCAATAAACATACATGTGCATGTGTCTTTATAGCAGCATGCTTTATAATCCTTTGAGTATATCCCCAGTAATGGGATGGCTGGGTCAAATGGTATTTCTAGTTCTAGATCCTTGAGGAATCGCCACACTGTCTTCCACAATGGTTGAACTAGTTTACAGTCCCACCAACAGTGTAAAAGTGTTCCTGTTTCTCCACATCCTATCCAGCACCTGTTGTTTCCTGACTTTTTAATGATTGCCATTCTAACGGGTGTGAGATGGTATCTCATTGTGGTTTTGATTTGCATTTCTCTGATGGCAAGTAATGATGAGCATTTTTTCATGTGTCTCTTGGCTGCATAAATGTCTTATTTTGAGAAGTGTCTGTTCATATTCTTTGCCCACTTTTTGATGGGGTTGCTTTTTTCTTGTAAATTTGTTTGAGTTATTTGTAGATTCTGGATATTAGCCCTTTGTCAGATGAATAGATTGCAAAAATTTTCTCCCATTCTGTAGGTTGCTTGTTCACTCTGATGGTAGTTTCTTTTGCTTTGAATAAGCTCTTTAGTTTAATTAGATCCCATTTGTCAATTTTGGCTTTTGTTGCCATTGCTTTTGGTGTATTCTTTAAGCAGGAACTTTGCAGGCAAGAAGGGAATAGGACATTGTATTCAAAGTGCTGCAAGAAGAGATCTTCCAGTTAAGATAATTATATTCTTCAAAGCTGTTCTTCAAAAATGAAGAAGATAAAGACTCTCTCAGACAAAGAAAAGCTAAGGGAGTTGGTCACCACTAGAACTGCTTTATAAAGAATGTTTAAAGGAATTCTTCAAGTTGAAATGAAAGGATGCTAATAGTAACACAAAAGTATAAGAAAGTATGAAACTCAATAAAATTAATTATATGAAGAAATATAGTACACCATATTACCAAAATGGTTAGTAAGTCACTAAGTCACTTTTACTTTTATTGTACAAGTCAAAAATCAGAAGCATTAAAGTGACTATAGCTACAAAATGTTAAACTGTATACAATCTGAATAGATGTAAATTGGGACAATAATAATACAAAGTGTCAGGCAAAAAAGTTGAAGGTGTACAGTTTTGTAGCAATTGAACTTACATTTTTTTTCAGTACAGTGAATAGCCTCTAATGGTTTACTTTACAACATTGTTAGAAATAATGTACTGTGTACTTAAAAATTTGTCAGCAACAGATCTTATGTTGTGTTCTTACAATAAAATGTTTTAAAAATTAAAAATCCAGACACCGTATTAACCAAAGAATGTTGCTGCCATATATGTGTTAGACTCTTACTTCATAGTTGAGAAGCATTTAATTGTCATATATTCAGTTGAGTAAATATATCTTCACTGATTTAATAAATTTTCATATGGCATTGTTTTTTTCTGTAATTTATTCACTTCAGATGAGCTAAAACTTAATATGAGAAGATATGTGACAGACTTTACAAACACTAGTGTGCAAAATTTCAAAAGATAGAAATATCAGAGTTTAAAAATGGGATTAGTCTGAAAAAAACTTAGTAAGTTATATTTTTGCCTGTAGGCATGCATCATGGTAGTATTTATGAAATATAACTAAACAATTTGATGTATTTTTAATAAATATAGGATAAAATATTTTCATAACAGAGCATTGTCTTTTTTTTTTTTTTGCCAGCATTCTTTTCCTTCTTAGTAATACATAAAATAATGATTATCTTGTAATCAATATCATTTTAAAATACATAAAATATAGCACATCTTGAACTTGCTAATAATATTGGGCTGATATTACATATCTGTGCTTTTTCTTATTCTGCATGATGTATCACTTATTTAGGACCTTCCAGAAGTTTTATTTTACTTTTTATTTTATTTTATTTTACTTTTTGAGACAGAGTGTCACTCGGTTGCCCAGGCTGGGGTTCAGTGGTGTGATCTTCGCTTACTGGAAACTCCTCCTCTTGGGTTCAAGCGATTCTCCTGCCTCAGCCTCCCGAGTAGCTGAGATTACAGGCGTCTGCTGCCACGCCCGGCTAATTTTCTTATTTTTTAGCAGAGACGGGGTTTCTCCATGTTGGTAAGGCCAGTCTTGAATTCCTGACCCCAGGTGATCTGCCCGCCTTGGCCTCCCAAAGTGTTGAGATTACAGGCATGAGCCACAGCGCTCGGCTCAGAAATTTTTAATTGATCTTTTTCATAAAAATCTATATTTTTCATTTGTACAATGTACCTTTGCTTATATGTTGTTTGGTGCTGGATGTTGATTACATTACTCAAATCCTCTCTTGACTTAATAATTTTTCTCCATTAGATCCTTTAAATTCTAAAGATAAAGTTATAATGCCATTCTTGCTTCCTCTT
Source organism: Theropithecus gelada (assembly GCF_003255815.1). Lineage (NCBI taxonomy): Eukaryota > Metazoa > Chordata > Mammalia > Primates > Cercopithecidae > Theropithecus > Theropithecus gelada. Next base: position 42,354,817 of record NC_037675.1, on the reverse strand, counting down.
TTCATGCATTTGCCTTACATCTATTATCTTAAATGCGTTTTCAATATTTAATAATTTGTTTTAAAATATATATTTTTATATAATGCATAGAAAAGTTTATTTTAAACCAACTTCCAAATATATCTTTTAAAATAAATATTTATTTGCATTTAGTATTTATGATTTAAATTATTTCATCTTAGTTATTTTTCTGTGTTTTGACAGCTTTATTAAGGTATGACTGATATACAAAAAGACTGCACCCAGGGAACATATACTGTTTGATGTTAGTTTGGATATGTGCTTATACTCATGATATCGTCACTATAATCAAGGTAATAAGAAATCTGTCGCCCTCAAAAATTTTCTTGTATCCCTTTGCTTTCTGAGTGTGTATGTGAAGAATAATTAATATGAGATCTACCATGATAACTTCATTCCCATTAAACAACTCTGATGCTTTTTCTCCTCCCAGTCTCTCACAACCACTATTCTATTTTCTGCTTCTATAAATTTGACTATTTTGTATACTTCATACAAGTGAAATCTTACAGTATTTGGCCTTCTGTGACTGGCTTTTTTCACTTAGTATAATGTTCTCCAAGTCCACTGTATTGTTTCTAATGATAGAATTTCTATCTTTTTCAGGCTGAGTAATATTCTATTGTATGTATTTATATTTTTGTTTTTGTTGTGTGTGTTTTTTTTATGTTATATTCAGGAAATGATTATGGAGATCCCTGTTCTGAAGCCTTCTTCTTGTGTTTTTTGCTGTTGTTGTTGTTTTCATTTTGGAGCTTGACAGTTTCAGGTCTTGCATTTAAAATTTTAAACAATTTTGAGTTGATTTTGTTGGTGCTGTTTAAGGTGCAAGAAGAGGGTCTAATTTCATTTATTTCCATATGAATATCTAGTTTTCCCAATACCCTTTGTTGAAGAGACTATTCTTTCCCCGTTGCATATTTTTGGCACCTTTGTTGAAGATTGGTTGACCATATATCCATAGGTCTATTGCTAGGCCCTCTCTTCTGTTCCTTTGGCCAATGTGTCTGTCTTCATGTCAGTATCATACTCTTAATTATTATAGCCTTGAAATACACCTTCAAATCAGAAAGTCTGATGCCTTCACTTTGCTCTTCTTTCTCAAGATTACTTTGACTATTCCGGGACTTTTCTTCCATATAAATTTTAGATTAAATAAATTATGTAAGAAATTCCATTGTAATTTTTATTTTTAATACTACTTTTAAGTGGTTGCGTTCTCTTTTGCCTTTTGCTTATTTTTTGCTGGTTTTAGTTTTATTCTTATTCACCTTACCCCAGTTAATTTGGAAGTTTGTTTAACCCTGATTGTCAATTTTTTATATTGCCCATTCCACTAATCAACTGATGTGTTTCTACCACATACAATTTTTTCAAATCTATCCTACAACCAATACACTCCATGTTTTCATGCGTCCCCTTCCCAGAATGTGCCATGATATAGATCTTTAGTCAGTCAATCCCTGATGGTAAAAAATCTTTATAATGCTTTTGTTTATTTTTTTATCCTCAGTCTAACACTCAGGTCCTAGATTTTGCCGATATAGTTTGATAATTTTATTTACAGGCTATTACCAAATTTTGTTTTTCTTGCAACTTCACTCTTTTAGTTCAAGGGAGTACTTTCAAATAGCAATTCAACCCTTCAGTCAAGGAAAAATAGATATCTGTTATTTTGTTATTTACTTTACTTGCTGCGTTCCTTAAAGAATGTTTCTGAGCTCTGAGATCTCTACTGGTTCAAACATAAGAGATTTGTTATCCTTGTTCACCTTGTAGATACATGATCTTTTCTCCAGGATCAGGAAATTCTTACAGATTTCCTTAGCTAAAGACCCCAAATGGCAAGGTGTTGCCCTGCTCCTACAATGTGAACTGCTTTCTGAAGACCCGCGCTTTCCTAGCATTAGCGTACTAATGTTCAGTTTAGGCTTCCTACCTCTTTTACTACCCCAAATGTTGGCTCATAGAAGAACAAATTCCTTTCCATATGGGCTTGTTTACAGACCATTGCTTGTCCCTTTACCAAGTCTATCCTCTTTCATTGACACATTTATTTTTTCTATTATCTAAAAGGAGAAAGAAATATGTTAGGGAGAGTGTAAATAAACTGGAGAACTCAAGCAATAATGAGGTTAATGAAATTCCATTACAGGATACTATTCAATATTAGAAAATGTGTCTTACTGAACATCTGTAGTCTCTGTTGAACAAAGTACAACTAGACACAGAAGTTTTGAAGGAAAAGTTTGAAATATCTATAAAAATATTTAGCCTTTCACCATGAAAATCTGTTAATTTGACAGTCAAAAATTATATCAAAACACCACAATGCAAGTAGATCCTGATAGTTGCTCAAGTTGAAAAAAAATCTGTGACTCTCATAAATGCAAAATGAGAAAATGTATAGACTCCTCAAATATATTCACCTACATTTTACTTACCCATGGAAGTAAATAATATATTTTTCTGAATCATACTTCACCAATGTTATTTGTAATCTGGATTAAAAATTATAATTTTATATTTCCTGGTGCTATTATTGAAAATTTTCTAAATTAGCTTCTGTGAAATAAAAATGAACCTTCTTTTATTGATTATATTTCTGATTTTTGGTATCTCAATGAAATGATTGTGTACTCTTCATTATACCTATGACTTACCAATATTAATACTGATAACTCTGTTAACACTGTCTTAGCCTGAATAATATTTCATGAAAATATAAGGCAGGTATGCAGATTTTATTCAAAATGAACCAGGAAGCATCAGATTCTAGGTAATTGATGGCTCCATGAGTTATTTTTAAGATTATATATTGTGAAATTCTACCAGAATGTGACAAACCACTTATATGTGCACATAAAGATGAGTAAATTTAACATTTCTATTTTACTTTCTAAAAATAATTTTGGCATATTCATCTTAAATAATACATTATATAAATACATATATTGAACTTCAAATTCAATATAAAAGGTCGATTCTGAATATTCCCATGACAGGGTCATTCTAAATTTATAGTGTTAGGAATAAGTCCACACAATCAATGCCATTCGTTTGAATTTTTGCAATCTAAATATATTTTAAAAAACAATAGAACAAAGGTAACAATACTTCTCCTTCTTTTTCAGAGTAGAGAGTGGTACACTATAAAGGTCTAAATTTTATGGCTGATGGGAGATGACAGGACACAGCATATTTCATTTTTCTTTCCTTTTAAAAATATGCATTTATATCATTTTTAATCATCACACTGCAATAACAAAATAGATTGGGTAACTTATAAACAACAAAAAATAATTGCTTACAGTCCTAGTAGATGGAAAACTCAAGTTCAAGGTGTCAGAAGATTTGATGTCTAACAAGGGCTCACTCTCTGCTTCATAGATGTCTCCTTGTGGCTGTGTTCTTACATGGTGGAAGAAACAACTTCTTTGATAATCACTCCCATGATACATTTTCGTAATAAATTCCAAAAGACTCTATGTCTTAATATTATCTCATTGAATGTTAAATTCAAAAATATGAATTTTAATGAGACATTCAGATCATAGCAATCCTGAAATGTAAATATTATAAAATTCAAGAGTATCCATAAAAATTATATTTTAGAATGTAATTATATATTTGTGACTCAAAATGGGAGTGTTGATAGCAAGGTGGTTGGGGATTTGCAGCTGATATAAAGCAATTAATTCTTTTATGATTAATATTATTCTCAATAAAATCAAGATTTGTTTCTTGCTGTCATTGTGCATAAAATGTAGGCAGTGATGAATCACATGAATGCCTTCTTGATTTATTTATATTATCAGTTAGTGTAGCTGGTCAGTGGTGCCACATGACCTTTTCACAACTTAAATGTTTGTTCTCTTTTCTAAAGGACTAAGTCAAACGGGTGAGTGATTGCCTTTTAGTCTGAAACCAAGCAGCTGGGAAATAATTGAAACTTCTGAGGCTGTATCAGAGACTGAAGTCAAGGAGCTGATTCTATAGAACTTTGTTCTACTTCACTCAGGGGTCTCCCAGGTGACTGCTGCTTTTTCATACATACACTATCTTGCTTTGGCTACTCAGCATAATTGAAGTCACTGCCTTGACAGGCTGGAACTAGATTCCCTCACTACCTTCATACTCTGCAAATGACATTTTTCATGAAATAGATTCCCTTCTCAGTGATTTGGGTCCTGGACTCCTGGGAGCTGCTATTCATAGAAGATTGAGCAAAAGTCTTTTTCAAATACATTAGCACAAATTTTCTTTCAATATAGAAAGATGCTTAGAAATGTTACAATAATTAAAATTTAATTATGTAACCAAAGGTGGTAACTATCTTTTTAATTAAATAGATTTGATAAGGTGCCACCACAGGAAATTAATTGTTATAGCTACTGAGATACAAAAAAGAAAAACAAACAAACAAACAGGGAATAAAAGAAATAATATTTCTCTAATGAAACATATTTATGTTCAAGTTATTGTTTCTTCACTTACTGTTTGTGTAGATTTAGGTAAATGGTTTAAAGTTTTTGACTCTTAATGGCTCATTTGCAAAATGCAGATAGTAACATGTATGTTCAGGGATGTTATGAGAAAATGAGTGTATGTAATATATCCAACAGAAATCTAGCTGCATATTTCAGATGAACCCTGCAGAGCATAATCATGTTCTACCAATGAGGTATACTTCCCAAGGTGTAAACAGAAGTCTTATTGGGAGCAACAGAGCAGAATATGTACACTGACCATGGGATTCCTAATGGACCCCGTTAACACCTAACACTAGAAACAGACATGAGATTGAATAAGAAAATGGATAACACACTCTTGCAAAGGTTAAGAAAGTGAGTGTTACTGAATTGTGGTAACAGAAAGTGAGTGTTACTGAATTGCGTCCTCGTTATCTGGCAGAGAGTAGAGTTCAGTGGTAGAGCATTTGACTTCAAAGTTTCTAACATTTATAAATCAGTGAGCAGGGAATCTTAAGTCAATCCTTAGAGCACTTAACCGTGTTTCTTTTGGGGATGGAGGGAGAATATCTACCAGCCTGGAATACTGTTATCTTTCTTCTCAAAAGTGTATCTACAGCAAGGCCCAGGAAGAACTCATTGTATTTGACGCTAAGTAAAAATGAGAAAAACATTAGCAGAGAATCTAAACACAGATAGAAACAAACAAACAAATAATATTCTAAAACATTTCTTAAATGATACCAGATAAACCTAAAGAAAAGGTTCACTGTGTCCTTAGGAATTCTCACTATTATAAAGATTCAAGTTTTCTCAAATTATCTATGTGTACAGGACCTACTGAATGGAACAACAGTTGATCAATTCTTTAGGAAATAGGACACATCAAAGATTCTGAAAACTACAATTTGTTAAGATAGATCATTTTGCAACAGCGCTAAGAAAAAAATAATAACATTCTCCAAAGAGATGAAAACAATAACCAACCAAACAGAAACCCTCTATCTTACAAGTTTGTTAGCATAATACAGTGGCTACTAATCTATGGATTTAGCTTATTAAGAATAAAAACACCCCAGGATTTCTTGGACTTTGAAATAAGATTTTAATTTTCCTGTGTAAAAAGAAAAAAAAAATTTGCAATATTAGCAAAGAGTGTACTAACAGTTGGGATACCATATATCAGCATCCTTGAAAATGTTTTACATACAATTTAGTTTAAAAATGCAGTATGATGGCCCAATAGGAACAGCTCCAGTCTCCAACTCCCAGCGCGAGCGACACAGAAGACCGGTGATTTCTGCATTTTCAACTGAGGTACTGGGTTCATCTCACTGGGGAGTGCCGGACGATCGGTGCTGGTTAGCTGCTGCAGCCCGACCAGCGAGAGCTGAAGCAGGGCGAGGCATCGCCTCACCTGGGAAGCGCAAGGGGGAAGGGAATCCCTTTTCCTAGCCAGGGGAACTGAGACACACAACACCTGGAAAATCGGGTAACTCCCACCCCAGTATTGCGCTTTAAGCAAACAGGCACACCAGGAGATCATATCCCACACCTGGCCAGGAGGGTCCCACGCCCACGGAGCCTCCCTCATTGCTAGCACAGCAGTCTGTGATCTACCGGCAAGGCAGCAGCGAGGCTGGGGGAGGGGCGCCCGCCATTGCTGAGGCTTAAGTAGGTAAACAAAGCTGCTGGGAAGCTCCAACTGGGTGGAGCTCACAGCAGCTCAAGGAAACCTGCCTGTCTCTGTAGACTCCACCTCTGGGGACAGGGCACAGCTACACAACAACAACAACAACAACAACAACAAAGCAGCAGAAACCTCTGCAGATGCAAACGACTCTGTCTGACAGCTTTGAAGAGAGCAGTGGATCTCCCAACATGGAGGTTGAGATCTGAGAAGGGACAGACTGCCTGCTCAAGTGGGTCCCTGACCCCTGAGTAGCCTAACTGGGAGACATCCCCCACTAGGGGCAGTCTGACACCCCACACCTCACAGGGTGGAGTACACCCCTGAGAGGAAGCTTCCAAAGCAAGAATCAGACAGGTACACTCGCTGTTCAGAAATATTCTATCTTCTGCAGCCTCTGCTGCTGATACCCAGGCAAACAGGGGCTGGAGTGGACCTCAAGCAATCTCCAACAGACCTACAGCTGAGGGTCCTGACTGTTAGAAGGAAAACTATCAAACAGGAAGGACACCTACACCAAAATCCCATCAGTACATCACCATCATCAAAGACCAGAGGCAGATAAAACCACAAAGATGGGGAAAAAGCAGGGCAGAAAAGCTGGAAATTCAAAAAATAAGAGCACATCTCCCCCGGCAAAGGAGCGCAGCTCATCGCCAGCAACGGATCAAAGCTGGACGGAGAATGACTTTGACGAGATGAGAGAAGAAGGCTTCAGTCCATCAAATTTCTCAGAGCTAAAGGAGGAATTACGTACCCAGCGCAAAGAAACTAAAAATCTTGAAAAAAAAGTGGAAGAATTGACGGCTAGACTAATTAATGCAGAGAAAGTCATAAACGAAATGAAAGAGATGAAAACCATGACACGAGAAATACGTGACAAATGCACACGCTTCAGTAACTGACTTGATCAACTGGAAGAAAGAGTATCAGCGATTGAGGATCAAATGAATGAAATGAAGCGAGAAGAGAAACCAAAAGAAAAAAGAAGAAAAAGAAATGAACAAAGCCTGCAAGAAGTATGGGATTATGTAAAAAGACCAAATCTACGTCTGATTGGGGTGCCTGAAAGTGAGGGGGAAAATGGAACCAAGTTGGAAACACTCTTCAGGATATCATCCAGGAGAACTTCCCCAACCTAGTAGGGCAGGCCAACATTCAAATCCAGGAAATACAGAGAACGCCACAAAGATACTCCTCGAGAAGAGCAACTCCAAGACACATAATTGCCAGATTCACCAAAGTTGAAATGAAGGAAAAAATCTTAAGGGCAGCCAGAGAGAAAGGTCGGGTTACCCACAAAGGGAAGCCCATCAGACTCACAGCAGATCTCTCGGCAGAAACTCTACAAGCCAGAAGAGAGTGGGGGCCAATATTCAACATTCTTAAAGAAAAGAATTTTAAACCCAGAATTTCATATCCAGCCAAACTGAGTTTCATAAGTGAAGGAGAAATAAAATCCTTTACAGATAAGCAAATGCTTAGAGATTTTGTCACCACCAGGCCTGCCTTACAAGAGACCCTGAAGGAAGCACTCAACATGGAAAGGAACAACCGGTACCAGCCATTGCAAAAACATGCCAAAATGTAAAGACCATCGAGGCTAGGAAGAAACTGCATCAACTAATGAGCAAAATAACCAGTTAATATCATAATGGCAGGATCAAGTTCACACATAACAATCTTAACCTTAAATGTAAATGGACCAAATGCTCCAATTAAAAGACACAGACTGGCAAACTGGATAAAGAGTCAAGACCCATCAGTCTGCTGTATTCAGGAGACCCATCTCACACGCAGAGACATACATAGGCTCAAAATAAAGGGATGGAGGAAGATTTACCAAGCAAATGGAGAACAAAAAAAAGCAGGGGTTGCAATACTAGTCTCTGATAAAACAGACTTTAAACCATCAAAGATCAAAAGAGACAAAGAAGGCCATTACATAATGGTAAAGGGATCAATTCAACAGGAAGAGCTAACTATCCTAAATATATATGCACCCAATACAGGAGCACCCAGATTCATAAAGCAAGTCCTTAGAGACTTACAAAGAGACTTAGACTCCCATACAATAATAATGGGAGACTTCAACACTCCACTGTCAACATTAGACAGATCAACGAGACAGAAAGTGAACAAGGATATCCAGGAATTGAACTCATCTCTGCAGCAAGCAGACCTAATAGACATCTATAGAACTCTCCACCCCAAATCAACAGAATATACATTCTTCTCAGCACCACATCGTACTTACTCCAAAATTGACCATATAATTGGAAGTAAAGCACTCCTCAGCAAATGTACAAGAACAGAAATTATAACAAACTGTCTCTCAGACCACAGTGCAATCAAACTAGAACTCAGGACTAAGAAACTCAATCAAAACCGCTCAACTACATGGAAACTGAACAACCTGCTCCTGAATGACTACTGGGTACATAACGAAATGAAGGCAGAAATAAAGATGTTCTTTGAAACCAATGAGAACAAAGATACAACATACCAGAATCTCTGGGACACATTTAAAGCAGTGTGTAGAGGGAAATTTATAGCACTAAATGCCCACAAGAGAAAGCAGGAAAGATCTAAAATTGACACTCTAACATCGCAATTAAAAGAACTAGAGAAGCAAGAGCAAACACATTCCAAAGCTAGCAGAAGGCAAGAAATAACTAAGATCAGAGCAGAACTGAAGGAGATAGAGACACAAAAAACCCTCCAAAAAATCAATGAATCCAGGAGTTGGTTTTCTGAAAAGATCAACAAAATTGACAGACCACTAGCAAGACTAATAAAGAAGAAAAGAAAGAAGAATCAAATCGACGCAATTAAAAATGATAAAGGGGATATCACCACCGACCCCACAGAAATACAAACTACCATCAGAGAATACTATAAACACCTCTATGCAAATAAACTGGAAAACCTAGAAGAAATGGATAATTTCCTGGACACTTACACTCTTCCAAGACTAAACCAGGAAGAAGTTGAATCCCTGAATAGACCAATAGTAGGCTCTGAAATTTAGGCAATAATTAATAGCCTACCAACCAAAAAAAATCCAGGACCAGATGGATTCACAGCTGAATTCTACCAGAGGTATAAGGAGGAGTTGGTACCATTCCCTCTGAAACTATTCCAATCAATAGAAAAAGAGGGAATCCTCCCTAACTCATTTTATGAGGCCAACATCATCCTGATACCAAAGCCTCTCAGAGACACAACAAAAAAAGAGAATTTTAGACCAATATCCCTGATGAACATCGATGCAAAAATCCTCAATAAAATACTGGCAAACCGGATTCAACAACACATCAAAAAGCTTATCCACCATGATCAAGTGGGCTTCATCCCTGGGATGCAAGGCTGGTTCAACATTTGCAAATCAATAAATATAATCCAGCATATAAACAGAACCAAAGACAAGAACCACATGATTATCTCAATAGATGCAGAAAAGGCCTTTGACAAAATTCAACAGCCCTTCATGCTAAAAACGCTCAATAAATTCGGTATTGATGGAACGTACCTCAAAATAATAAGAGCTATTTATGACAAACCCAAAGCCAATATCATACTGAATGGGCAAAAACTGGAAAAATTCCCTTTGAAAACTGGCAGAAGACAGGGATGCCCTCTGTCACCACTCCTATTCAACATAGTGTTGGAAGTTCTGGCTAGGGCAATTAGGCAAGAGAAAGAAATCAGGGGTATTCAGTTAGGAAAAGAAGAAGTCAAATTGTCCCTGTTTGCAGATGACATGATTGTATATTTAGAAAACCCCATTGTCTCAGCCCAAAATCTCCTTAAGCTGATAAGCAACTTCAGCAAAGTCTCAGGATACAAAATTAATGTGCAAAAATCACAAGCATTCTTATACACCAATAACAGACAAACAGAGAGCCAAATCATGAATGAACTTCCATTCACAATTGCTTCAAAGAGAATAAAATACCTAGGAATCCAACTTACA